>NC_031987.2:34228754-34451254 GCF_001858045.2 Oreochromis niloticus | reverse complement strand
GGAGGGGGAGTATGCTTGTATGTGAACAAACGTTACTGTAGCGCTGCGACTGTTAGTGTATTTGTACACCAGATGTTGAACTTTTATCCGTGTCACTGCGCCCTTTTTATCTCCCTCGTGAGTTTCCATGACTTTTTATTACCATAGTTTACATCCACCCGAGGGCTCACCCCGCCTCCACCTGCAGCATCATCTCAGACGTAGTGCAGAAGCTGCAGGCGCTTTCTCCTGACGTACCAAACTTTATAATGGGGGACTTTAACCATGTCTGTCTTAAATCAACTTTGGGTTATTTGTATCAATATGTATCCTGTCCTACCGGACGGGATAAAATGTTGGACCTTTGTTACGGATCAGTGGAGAACGCTTATAAATCCCTCCCGCTTCCTCCTCTGGGATCTGCTGACCATAACTGTGTGCATCTTCTGCCCATCTATAAAACTGTCTTAAAATGAGAGAAGACAAAGACTAAGGATGCTGACATATGGACATATGTGCTTACCTTGCAGCAATGTTTTAAGTGTACAGATTGGGAAGTTGTGGAGATGATCTCGATGCTTTGGTGGATGTTACTAGCTCTTATGCAGTATTTTGTAAAGACATGATTATACCCCGTAAGCCCGTTAAAGTGTACACTAACAATAAGCCATGGGTCACCAAAAGCGTCAAATCCTGTTTAAGGAAAAAGAGACAGGCTTTTAAAGAGGGGGCTGTTACTGACTTTCAGACAGCCACCAAGGACCTGAAAATCGAGATCCTGAAACCAAAACAGAGCTACAAAAACCTTCTTGAAAGCAAATTTGCAGCAAAAAATTTTGGGTCTGCCTGGACTTGTATGACAACCATAGCAGGGTCTCAAAATCCCCAGAACAGCAGTCAGATCAATTGAGATGGTTTTAATTCAGACAGAGATTTTGCAAATGCTTTAAACATGTTTTTAATGATTTTAGCGAGGATATTTTGGAACTGAAACAGCAACATAGAGATACTCAGTTAATGTGAACAGTTAATGTGAAGAAGAGCCAGGGTCCTGATAACATTAGTGGCTGCCTAATTAAATCTTGTGCTGAAGAACTCAGTCCTATATTTCAGGTTATCTTTAATAAATCCTTGCAAACACAACATGTGCCCTCTCTTTGGAAAGAAGCAGTCGTGGTTCCTGTCCCTAAATTTAGTCGTCCAAAAGTTCTAAACGACTTCAGGCCTGTTGCCCTCACTTCAGTTGTAATGAAAGTCTTTGAAAAAATCCTCAGAAATGTGATTATGAAAGAGATTGAACATCAGCTGGATCCAATGCAGTTTGCATATAGGCCCAACAGAGGAGTGGAGGACGCACTTTTGACTTTACTAAATCTGATTCTTAAACATGTAGAGAGTAAAGGGACTTTTGCAAGACTTCTCTTCATTGATTTTTCTTCTGTTTTTAATACAATACAGCCCCATATTTTAATTAAAAGACTTTTAGAACAGTTTGAAATCAGGAAAAACCTGCTGGGCTGGATTTTAGATTTTTTAACTGACAGGTCACAAAGAGTGAGAATAAACGGGGTTCAGTCTGACCCAGTGTTCTCCTCCACAGGTCCTCCTCAAGGGTGCGTCTTATCACCCTTGTTATTCATTCTCTATACAAACATGTGTCAGAGCAGATATGAAAACAGGGCCATCATTAAATATGCAGATGACTCTGTTATTGTCATCTTACTGAAAGAGGGTGAAACTAACCATGGTCCAGTCATTGATGACTTTGCTCAGTGGTGGGAGGAGTCTTATCTCCAGTTAAACATATCTAAAACAAAAGATATGGTTATTGATTTTAGGAAACAACAAAATGGGCACGGAGTCACTTTAATTAAAGGTCAGAAAATAGAGCAAGTGCAAACATATAATCAATCCATAATCAATGAAAAACTGAACTTTGATCAGAATTGCAAATCAGTTTGTAAAAAGGGTCACAAGCACCTTTATTGCCTTGGGAAACTTGCTCATTTCCACATTGACCACAAAATTTTAACTTTGTTTTATCGTTCTTTTATTGAGTCTGTTTTATCCTTTTGTTTGATGGCATGTCAGGTCAGACCTCTGTCACAGAGAAACACTCACTGAATCAGATAGATGGTCCAGTCATCTGATAGGTGAGCCACAGTCTTGTTTACCCTCCCTGTACTCTAAGCAGGTGCAGAGGATGGTAAATAGTAAATGGCCTGCATTTGTATAGCGCTTTACTCAGTCCCTAAGGACCCCAAAGCGCTTTACACTACATTCAGTCATTCACCCATTCACACACACATTCACACACTGGTGATAGCAAGCTACATTGTAGCCACAGCTGCCCTGGGGCGCACTGACAGAGGCGCGGCTGCCGGACACTGGCGCCACCGGGCCCTCTGACCACCACCACCGGACAGGAGAGGAAGAAGAGAGCTCAGATTTAAAAGGAAGGATGCTCAGTGGGGTTTGATAACCTGGAAATGTGAAGCTTACATTCTGCTCTGTGTACAACGGGAGGATATTTTTCCTGATTGCAAACAAACAAACTGAGGTTTAAGCTTGTATATAAAAGTATTTCTACTAAAGTAACGAGTGTCTGTACCTTTGCCACCTCTGATGATGGAAAAGTTCTGCAAACTCCTTCACCTTCAAGGTGAGCTTCTTACACAGCGTTCCCCTGTCCACAGAGCTCCTGCCACAGTCACTGACACCAGTTGTGTCCATAGCTCTAACAGCAGTTTTTACCCTAACGTTTGCCTTCTCTTCTTGTTTTCCTTGGAATTGAATTGAAAACATATCCTGTCAAATGTTCACGTTATCTATTCCCACTGTGTTTCTAACACAGTGGAGAGTGAGACATAACACCTATGACACTACTTGGTGTTTCACTCGAGTCAGAGTGAGCTGTAAGAAGCTGTGGAGAGGAACAATCTGCATTTTTATACATGTGTGGTTACTAAAGGAAGCAAAAGTCTTGAATGCAATCTGAGCTTTCTCGAGGAATGAAGGAATTATTTGAACAGAGAAAAAACGTGAATGTGTAACACTGACGACCACAGTTGTTGTTTTTAGGGGTTCAATCAGTGACAGGAACTCTCTGGAAATGGACACATATATATATTTTACTGAGTTTTAAGAGATGCTCCTCCCTCAGGTGTATTCACATCAGCTCCTGGTCGGTTCCTGCTGTCAGCCCCACTCCTCACCTTCACCATACTGTTAAACTTTGGGTTGAATCTATGGTGAGGAAGAGTCCACCTACAGTTCTTTTTTTCCTGCAGCTAAAACTTGATGAAGCATGTTCTTGTGTAGCGTAATTCCCAAACTTGACTTCTCCTTCACAGAGAAAGGGCAGTAGCTCCAACAAGATAATTCCAGCAGCCCCACGGAGGGCTCGCCTACACCCTGTCAATCAGGTGACTCACTTCCTCTTTGCACTGCTTTGTTCTTTGAGCTGACACAGAGGACACTTATTCAAGTCAATCACTTGTAACTTCCGTGGAATACCGCTGCCAAAGTATTCCATGAGAAGGAATTCTGAATGAAGAAGAAACACAAAAACAAAGGCACAGTGTTCACTGATACTGTGATGTGATGTACTGGCTTTATAAAGACAAAGATTTCAACACAAACATTTGTATCAGCTACAGAACAGCACAGAGCATTTTTTATTCTACTACAAGATTTATCAGGCAAATTAATTGGCAAACGATTCCAAGAAGAGTCCTGGAGTGTCGGATATGCTGTGCAATCAGTGCAATCACATCTTCTCTCTTCATAAAATTCACAGGAGGAATCAGCACAGACAAAGAACAGGAAGTCTTATTTGAGCCCTTTGAAAACAGCCAGTCGACACGTCGATGAGTTAGAAACTGTGCAGAGGAGAAGCAGCACAGAGGAGGACAATCATTTGCAGATTCTTCCTACATACTATACGTCCTGCAGAGCCACTCGAACACGCCGTTCCTGTTCCTGAAGTCCACTGTTACTCAGCAGCAGGCACGGAGCCAAAAACAGTGACAGACCCAGAAAAAAACTGTTATTAATTCATGGTCTGAATGTTTTACTGTGGAACTGGCAGCAGTGGCCCACGGGGGAAAACACTGATTTCATTAAACAGACTGATTAAAACTTCGCAGCACTTTTATTCAAATCGAAGTGCAAAGTGACGTGTTTGCTGTGCAGCTTTGACTCATCAGACTTCGTCTGCATGAGCTCTTACTGATCTGTCTTACCTAGTAGCTGCTTTATCAAATCAATCCCAAGCCCACACAAATCTTTAGACTCGTCTATTCCACAGGAAGAAAATAGTTTAGGGAACCATATGGGGTGAAAATAACCAGTCAGATCAATGGTGCACGGTATCAATAAAGTGTACAGTGGACACGTCTGTGAATACTGGAGGCGCTTTTCACTCAAATATCCCACTTGAACCCAAGCAACACATAAAGTACAAGAGGTGACAGCTTGTCAATAAGCCTATTATATGACTTGTCGGGGGATATGACAGAGAACTCTGCCCTCGTGTCACACCGTAGCATCCTGAAAACACAGCTCGTTGTTAGTTCCAGCCGAACAGATGGCTCATCTTGTTACATTCACACACACTGTGTCAGCTGAGGTGTGAACATTTAAAATTAACTGTGTCTTCTGTGATGACTGCGTGGAGTGTGAAGCGGGGGTGCCTTCACTACGTTCGTATGTCAAAAATAGAGCGAGCACAGAGTAAAGTGGAGGCTGTTTATGAAGCATCAGTCCTGCTCGTACTGTGCACCAACCATCTCCGGAGTCTTACAGTCAGCCCACATTCAAGCACTTTTAATATTTTTAACAATTCATTTCAGAAAATGTCGCATTCAAATGTGACTTGTTGTCATGGATACGGTAAGTTGCACTGTGGGCTGTGATAAGAGCCCCATTTAGATTTGTTTATATTTAAAGTGAGGAAGCAAAATGAAACATTATTTATACATAACTTTGGACGTTCGAACATTTATCAGCCTCGTCCAGCTGATGAGGGTTTGAGGTTAGTCTTCATCTGCTCCTTTATATCAAGTTTTTACCCTTTTAGTGGAACAAAATTCGACAAGCAGAAGAAGCTTTTTAATGCTGCTAGTTTGGCATTTTAACACAGAGGTCTCCTGGGACTGACTTGCTTTTGGAGCCAGTTTCAGAGCCCCTAAGATGAACTACAGTTTTTGGCACTTCAGCATTGGCATTATTCTTTAATCCTCAGTTCTGCTGATTGCATTAAGGAATTGATTTTTCAGTTTTGGAGCCAGAGGAAAAAGTTTCAGAGAGACAAAACTGACCTGACATGGCTGAAGCACACGCGGGGAGGACATGAAGAACTGCAGAAAGGTTTTCCAGGTGCAAGATGCATCATGATCGAGCACCCGATCGCCACAAAGTCAGTTCATCATACTGGCAAATGATATTTCAGTCTTTTCAGATGCTCCATTTCAGATAGTGGAGGATAGTTCAGCAGAAGACACCAGGCTGACACTATCCTGTGATGTTGCACTGTGAGGACAGCATTGCAGTCTCTGGGCTGTAGATGCAGAACCAGCCCTCATCCTATCCTACTCATCCTCAGCCCGTAGCCTTCACAAACTGCTGCAAACAGCAACGTGTTGCATCTGCTCCATGGTGTCAGTCACATTCTAATGACAATCACAAATCTAGTCACAAAGGCAGCAGGGTATCACAAAAACTCATGAAGCCCACGTGTGGACTCACTGGCACCTGTTGCATGCATACGACAGTTGCACAACTGTTTGAATGGGCTCGCCATACACAGTACATGCAGTACAGCATCATAGAGCTAAGATAAGTACTAAGAGATGGACTGCGTCATTTTATTTAGTAGACAATAGATTTTATTATAAATTAGAAAGGTAAAAAAGTAAAGTATGATCCTTGAGGAGTAACTATATATATCACCAAGCGCTGCTTAGCATTCAGCAGATTGAATCATTAAATGGGTCAGTAAGGGAGGAATAGTGTTGTATTTGTGAAAGCAGCCACTGTATCTACACCGTCTTCTACAACACTTAATAAAATGTTTATTTTCATATCTTGAGCCCTTCAAAAAAACCCGTTTTCTTTCAATCTATCCACTTACTCTTTATTTCTGTGTTGACTCACAGCAGGGGAAGTCATTCTCTAGCCAACAGCTCCTCCTCCAAATCAAATAATAACAGCAGAAAAACAAAGATGTTCTCACGAGCTCAAGTATCTAGGAGCACATCTTTGTAGCCGTGCTGGAAACAGCTTTTCTGAGACTGCCTCCAGTTCACATCCAGATAGCAACACTGCCATCTGGTGTATCCACACCATCACTCAAAGGAGTAACTATTATGTGTTACATATACACAGACACGCAGATATAATGATGAAGAAATAGTTCTATTAGGCAGGTTTGTAGGAAGGCTTAATGAATGATAAATGGCCTCACTGATTACATCTCAAATGCCACCAGCACACAGAGCAGCTACAACCAACCAAGCCAAGAAATAAATCCCAGCACCAGTAATCTCCCCTCAGCTTCAGCACTGACTCACTGCAAGGCTTCCCAAGACATTTCTATAGAACAACATTTGCTTTCTGGAGCAACATGTTCAATATCAGCCTGCTGTACAGCGTTAAATTAGTTTTAATCCTGCAGGCTGTGAGTTTTAGATGAAAGTTTAAAGTCGGCTTTTAGTGAAGTGCTACAGCGGGATGTCATTTCCCAAATCCCTCACATGTGGCAAAGCCCCTGCAGTCACTGTTTGCTTCCAAAACCCGGAAATCAGCTTCATGGTGCAAACTTGGACCAATGAATAATAACAGGAATCTAAAATCTCCTAAATTCTTCTTTTGATTCATTTTCAATGGGATCGGCTCTGAGCCCCTTACTGTTTGCATGCGTGCCAGGCAGGTTGATAGATGAGCTTAGGCAGGAAGCTCCAGGGAAAGATTTGCAGATGGCATCGTGACATGTAGGCAAAGTAGGAAGTGGAGAGGTGGAGGTATGCTCTGGGGAAAAGAGGAGCAAAAGTTTGTAGAAGCAAGACAAAGCAAGGTGGAGCGAGTGGAGATGGGTTTCAGGACTGATTTGTGTCAGAAGGATGTATGAGATGGAAGTGAGACCTGCTACGATGTGTGGTTTAGAGACGATGCGCTAAAAAAAAAGACAGGAGCTGAAAATGTGTCACTGGGAGTAGGGATGGGTATCTAAACCCGGTTCTTGTTGAGAACCGGTTCCCACTGTTTCAATTCCTTGGAATTGTTCGCCATTTTTCAAACGATTCCCTTATCGATTCCAGTCGCCCCGAATGACGTCACCACGTTGCAGAGCGTCATTTACCTGGCAGGGCGCCTAAGCGGCTCAAACGCTCAAAGGTTTGGTTATACTTTACGAGAACGGATGACAACGGGGCAACTTGCAATACTTGCAAAGTAGATATTTCATTTAAAGGAGGAAACACTACGAATATGCAAAAGCATTTGCTCACAAAACACGCGATGACCTTAAATGAATGTCGTGTTTTTAATTCCGCTCCGGACTCGTGAATCTCAACCCAGCAGCAGCGGTAACGTTTGCACGTCCTCTCCCGTTAATGCGGCAGGTAAATAATCAACTAACAGTGAATATTATGTTAGCGCGATCTGCCTTATTACAAAACCTGCCATTACTGTGCATTTAGGTGACCATGATGAGACAGACAGAGTCTGGCTGGCAGTTCTCGCTGCAGTCTACCGGTAGCGTCTCCTTTCAGGCCAGGATAGACGAATGTCACCGAGCAGTGACTAAGTTTGTGGTCAAAGGCTTGCACCCATTTGCCACAGCAGATGCCCCCGATTTTCGGTAAGTGAATGTATTTAATTGTAGGCAGGGACATTACTGGATATTCTTGTGTAATTGCTACAGAATAATTTATGTTATACTTTGTTATTGCTACAGAAGAATATTTATTTTATTATTTTACATTTACAATTTTTTTTCCTGGGGACCCTGTGACACCCCATTGAAGAGCCGTAGGCTGTGGATCTCTTAAGATCTCACTGTTGGGTTTGTAAGGCCATGTTACTCCTAAATTTCTATCTTGTTCAAAGAGAAGATATAAAACAAAGTTCTAAGCTAATCGACCTTAGTGTTCTCCTTTTTTAAAAAGAATCGATAAAGAATCGAATCGTTAAACAGAATCGAAAATGGAATCAGAATCGTAAAAATCTTATCAATACCCATCCCTAACTGGGAGTGAATTGGAAATTTTAAATCATCAGAGGGACAGCTCAGGTGGAGTGGTATGGAGACAAGACTGTTCTCTGGACATGTACAGAGGAGGCAAATGGGGCTGCCAGGCAGGAGGAGAAGAGGAAACCCACAGAGAAGATGTGACAGGGGAGGATATCAGGTACAGGGTGAAATCTGCTGCTGTGCTCTAAAAGGAGCCAAAAGAAGCAGATTCATAATGAATGGGAGAGTGTTTCTGAACCTGTCAGGACTTTCCAAGTCCACCTAACTTTATCCCAGAAGTCCAAGTCTCATTTCTATCTTAGCTTTTAATCACTGTTTGATTCTGTTTATGCACAAACTACTCTTTAGTTGTAGTTAGATGATGGCGGTTTGGGCTAAAACATGTTCTTTCATAATTTTAAGCATATTCTAGAAAGCTCTGCTACCCGGTGGTGCTCTGGCATATCTTTACACAACGACAGGTTAACAGCTTGGAAAAAAAACAATGGAATCTTTAGGTAAAAGTGGTTGGGAAAAGTCAGAATCTGGCCTCTTCTTTTTATGCAAATAAAGTTATTCTATTGAATTTGTCCAAAGATGGCCTTCATCCCATACGGTGGTCATCTGTAGACAGATATGAAGTGGCTGGGATGAAAGTCAGGAACTACCTGTTTAACCGGTTTTTTAATCAGCTGGAGAGCTTTTTTAATAGCTTTCAAATTCATGGAGAGATTTCACAATTGTCACAATCCAAGCAGTGCATGTAAACATGAACTACAATGAAACTATGAAACTATAAAATGTACAAAGCCGCTGTTGTGTATGTGTGACTTCTGCTAAATAGGCAGGTTAGACTGGGCTCTATGCATGAACGTGTGGCTGTGCTGTTGTTGTAGTGATGCATAAATGGAATAAAGCTTGCTAAAAGGTCAAACGCTGTGCTCTCCTGTTCCACGTTTCATGTTCCTATGGTCTGTCTCCCCAGTCTGTGTTAAGTTTGCATGTTTAGAGTTTTGATGGTGTGTTTCCTGTTTTATTTTGAAGGTCCGTTTCTCTTGACAGTGTTTCTAGTTTCGCTTCCCCTTGTCTCGTTATGTCCAATTAATCCCAGCCGTGTCTCCCTCCTGTCTTCCATTCCCTGATTGCCCTGTGTGTATTTAAGCCCTGTGTTTTCCTGTGTGGTTTCCCTGAGGCTCCCTGCTTCTCTATTTCAGGTCTGTTGTTGTTAGTTTTCTCCAGTTTAGGTAATCCTTACGTTCTGTTTCATGCCCACTGCATTTCTCTTTGTTTCACCTCCCTAATAAAACCCACTTGCCTCTGAAAGCTGCCTGCATCTTGGGTCCTTCATTAACAGTACAACCATTCACAAAAACGTCTGCTGCCGGGTTGAATGAGATCCCGATGTCCTCCTGGTGAGGTGGATCAGTGAGTTTCAGCATCACTCCAAATGGGGTATTCTTAAAAATATATTAAAAATATAACAACAAATCTATATTTAGTGTGCAAACCTGGGATCATCCAGAGAGTTTGGCAGCAGAAATGAAAACATACCCTACTACATCTTTGGATGCTATCCTTTCTTGATGCTGTTGGGCTGCATTAGACTGTTACAATCAAACTTTATCAATATAAAATGCCTCGAGGCGACTGAACTGAATCAGGAAAAAAAAAGCTGCACAGAGCATTCATTACACCTGCTCTACAGGTTATTCAAAAACAGCCTCAGCATCCATCTTCATAAGACTCCACCACTTTCAGGAAAAGGAGTGCGTGTTTGTCTGGGTCGGGTCATAGACAGAGGACACAGAACCCGGGCCATTCAAAGATATCAAGGCTAAACTTCATAATGCTGGAATAATGTTTGCCCATCTCTGCATCACACTCAGTGGTAACTGTCATTGCTTTGACACCCTTGCAGCAGCAGCAGCACTTTACAAACAGAAAGGGAGATCTCTGTGAACAGTATTGGTCAGTGAAGATGCTTAAACCAAAAGCATATTGAAAAGCTGGTTTGGGATGTAGTCTGGTGTCTAATGCTACACTTCTAATATGTACCTCTATCTTTCTCCAAAGGTTTCATGTTACGGTGGCTATGTATGATTTATTTTTCATGTAGACTGTTGAGCTCCTTATTTAAGATGTTTCAAAGACTAGTTAATTTATTTTTTGTGGAGAATGAAGGAGGCTTAAGTTTAACTTACATTTGTACATTTTTATGGTTAATTGTGTTATGTTTATTATGTGAGAGACTTCCTAAGTTAGGTGAAGATACTACAGAAACTACATCGTTCATCAAGTTTGCCTCTAAGAAGGACAAGCCTAGGATACACCTGTGTAAATAATAATGGAAGGTGACGAGGCTAAATGGTCCCGTCAAGAGGGCAGAAAGTATACCAAGTGTATACTTTCACTTGTGTGTCTGTATTTGTGTGTGTGTGTGTGTGTGTGTATACCATCTTTAGATGTCTTTGTAAGGACCAAAAATTGTCATGCTACTATACTGGTGGGGACCAACAGCCCATATGGGGACAAAATGTCCCCCCTCAAAATGTGGTTTTAGTGTCAGAGTTACAGTTAGGTTTGGGGTCAGAGTCAGGCATTCATTTCTGGTGGTAAGCAGCTGGGAAATCATTATGTCAATAACATAATAACATGTCCTCACTAAGATATGAAAACGAGTGTGTGTGCGCACATGTGCGTGTATATGTGTGTGTGTGTTTATGCTTCTAACATTGATTACATTTTTATCATCTATTTCAAATATAAATACACATCCGTGTATAACGCAATATCCACAACGATATTCAGATCAAAAGTAACAATTTACCAAAATGGTAACAAAGCAACAGTTAGCGCTTTAGCTAAAAAATTAACAACAGCATAGTTTCTAGAGTGTAGGACGGGGAACCTACTAGCTATTTTATCTAAGACATCCTGACATTACTGTTGATAAAATAATCTTCTTTCAGGCTACAAAATCAATTAATAACAATAATAATAATAATAATAACAATAATAACAATACATTTTATTTAAGAAAGCACCTTTCAAAACACTCAAGGACACTATATACAAGCAATAACAACAACAGGAGGAGGCCCTGCCTGAGGTGCCACCTTTCTCTTTTACACAGCTGACTCACATCAGTAATTAAAAGTATTTAAGCCCAGGGAAAGGTGAGCTCTGGGCCAGAAGCTGACGGACCAGTTGCTGGAACCAAAATAGGAGTGGCCTGTCGACGGCTAGAGGTGAAAGTGGGCGGAAGGCAGAACTATCAGCTGGGAGAGACGAGTGGGAGAGTTTCGGTTTGAGTGAATTGCTTTTGACTTTGGATTACGAATTTGGATCACGGACTTTGGCGGTTGGCATAAACTGGTATGTGACTGGCTGGAATGGCGTCTCAGGTGGGTGAGGATGATGATATGGACTTTGGTGAATGGACCCCGGTTTCTAGTGGGGGAAGATCAGGAAGAGGGAGAAGCAGGAAAGAGGATGCTTGTTTGTTGGTGGCGCAGTCCAGTAAACGGAGTCTTGAAGAGTGCAGTTCGGATAAAGGGTCTAGGGTGGTGCGGAGAAAGACAGTGAGGGAGGAATTTAAAGTAATCTTGAAATTCAGGTTGGAAGATGAGGATGTGCGATTGAGCCCAATAGCGGTGTCCAGAGAGTTGAAAAAGAAGTTTGGAGAAGTCCAGCTGGCCAAAATTCTCAGGGATGGTAACTTATTGATAGTGGTTAAGACAGAAGAACAGAAAAATAAGGTGTTGGGTGCCGAAAGCATTTGTAAGAAGTCTGTAGCAGAGAGAAGGATCTTGGGAGGAAATAAAGTGACACGAGGGGTGATTACAGGTATTCCGGTGGACGAGGATCTGGACAAACTTAAGCGGTGTATTAATGGTGGTGAGGTCAGAAACGAAAAAGACTGTTGAAAACAATTAATGGGGAGAGGGTTAGTAGCTTGTCAGTCTTACTGGAATTTCAGGAAGCCGTTCTGCCGGATAGGGTTAAAATAGAATGCATGAGTTTTCCTGTTAGAGCCTACGTGCCGCCGCCCCTCAGGTGCTATAAATGCCAAAGGTACGGTCACATTGCTGCAGTTTGTAAAGGGAAACAGGTGCCCCAAGTGTGGGGGTGAGCACAGATTTGAGGAATGTGGGGATAATGTACAGGAGAAATGCAGTAACTGTGGGGGGCAGCACAGGGTAAGTTATGGGGGGTGTGAGGTAAGGAAGAAGGCCATGGAAGTCGAGCAGGTTAAAGTAGCTCATAACATAAGTTATGCAGAGGCTGTCAGGAGGGTTCAGAAAGTGCAGGACGGAACAGGAAGAGTCCAGTCATCGGAACTGGTGCAGCCGCATGGAACTAACCCAGGACTGACAGTTGAGAAGATGATTTTGTTCATTGCCTATGTTATAAATCGCACCGACCAAGTCAAACACAAAACAGAGAAAATTAAGATCATTGTTAAAGGAGCAGAGAGGTTTTTTGGCATTAAAGATGTTTCTTGGGAACATATCAATAAAAGACTTGGAGGGGAGGGGAAAGCAGAAGGTTCAGGGGAGAGGATGACATGATTATTTTACAGTGGAACACCAGAAGTTTGATAGCTAATGGTCAAGAGTTTAAGGGATTCATTAGTGGTAAACTTTTATAATCCAGCTAACAAACTATTAGCAGTGGAGGAACTTGATGCATATTTAAGGGGGAGAGTAATCTGGTGTGGGGACTTTAATGCACACAGCACATTGTGGGGTAAGCGTAATGATTGGAATGGGGCGGTAATTGAGGAATTGATGGAGGTAAAGAATTGTGTATGTTTGAATGATGGAGGGGGCACTAGGGTAAATGTTAGAACAGGGGTCGAATCAGCCATTGATCTTACATTAGTGTCGGACTCATTGGCAGGCATTTGTTCATGGGAGATATTGAAAGAGACTACTGTAGGGAGTGACCATTATCCTATTATGATTGAGGTAAAACTGGGTGTTGAGAAACAGGATATAAAAGGTGTCAAGAAGTGGTGTTTCAGTGATGCTAATTGGGATACATTTAGGCTATGTCCACACGTACCCGGGTATTTTTGAAAACGCAGATTTTTCTATGCGTTTGCACCTTTCGTCCACACGTAAACGGCGTTTTCGGTCACTGAAAACGGAGATTTCTAAAAACTCCGGCCAGGGTGGATATTTTCTAAAACTCCGTTTTTGCATTTACGTGTAGACGAGAAAAACGGAGAAAACGCAGCGTCAAAGGTGTGCGCTTTTTCTGACGTCACAGTGTGCGCCACGTTGTTGTTTCGGTGAAATGAATTTTTACAATACTGTTACTGTTAATTGTACTCTCTGCAGTGTTTAAATGCTTACATATACACACACAGTTACTGTCCCTCCACACATACGACTCGGTTCTGCTTATATGCCCCAGCTTTGTTTACTATTTCCCACCGAGGCTTCTAGACTTCTGATTGGCCAACATTTCTACACGGTTAGGAATATAGCGCCACCTGCTGCTTTGGCATGCTCCTAGCAGCGTTTTCCTTCATTTCTGTCTTTACGTGTGGACGGGATTATTTTTTAAAACGAAAACGGAAAATCTCCGTTTTCAAAAATACCCGTGTACGTGTGGACATAGCCTTAGATTAATTAGTGATCAAGAACTGCAAAGGATCGATATGAATGTTGAGGTGGATGATTTAATTGTTTCTATTTGTAAGGCAGTGTTAGAGGCGGCAGGTAGGGCAATAAAGAAGAAGGAAGGGAAAAGAGGATTGTACCTTGGTGGACAAAGGAGTGTGAGGAAGTGATTAAACATCGAAATAGGGCTTTTAAGATTTTAAAGAGGAATCACAATTTTCAGAATCTTGTTGGATACAGAAAGTTGCAAGCTAAAGTAAGACAAACTGTTAAGAAAGCAAAGAGGGATTTCTGGAGAGGTTTTTGTAACTCAGTTGGGAGGGAGACTAAAATACACAGTGTTTGGTCAATGATTAGAAGGATGAATGGCATAAAAAGGGAGTATGGGTATCCAATTCTGAGGGATGGAGGAGTAACAGCGGTTAAGGATGAGGAAAAGTTGGCAGAGGGGTGTGGTAGTGTCTTAATTAGGGTGTGTTTTCTAACCCTTCTCCAGCCCCCAAAATGGATGATACAGCTATTAGTGCACAGGTGTCTAGAGGCTCGCTTGCAAGCAATAATATCCACCTGGTTCCAGTTTTCTGTGAATCCAGTGTTGAGAGCTTTTTCAGTGTGTTTGAAAGCATAGCAACTGCATTACAGTGGCCTCAGGACGCGTGGGGGGTGATGTTGTTGTGTAAATTGACGGGTAAGGCTCAGGAAGCTTGTTCAGGTCTGTCTAGGTGGGACGGCCTAGTTTATGAGAAGATTAAAGGTGCTGTCCTCCAAGCCTATGAACTTGTACCGGAAGCCTATAGGCAGCATTTTCGAGGTTTGAAGTTGGCACAGGGTCAGTCCTACCTTGACTTTGCTGGGTAGAAGGCAAAGCTCTTTGATAGGTGGTGTTCCGCAAGCCAGGTTAACGATGTGGGGTCCATACGTGAGCTTATGCTGGTGGAGGACTTTAAAAACTCTGTTCCTGAGTCTATTGCTTGTTATTTAAGTCAGCAAAGGGTTTCCACTTTACAGCAGGCTGCCATACTGGCAGATGAGTTTAAGCTAACTCATAAAACAAATGCTGTAGGACATGATATCTCTGTGCGCCATAGTCCCTCTTGGAGAGGTAAGAGTGGGCCAACTAACAAGGCTAATGCAGTTGTGGTTTCAAGATCCAAAGCAAAGCTGTGTTTCTTCTGCCACAAACCTGGAGACCTTGTTGCTAACTGTTTGAAGTTGCAACTCAAACCGAAAGCCCGCTCAAAGCAAAAAGGGCCTGCTTTGAGAACAGCCAGTCGTGGTTCCCAAACTGAAGAAGTTGGCAGGTCTAGTAAAAGGCTACACTTGGAGCATAATTGCTCAGTAGCGTCATGTTTTGTTTTCAGTGTAAGAGGACAACTAACCCCGAGCTGCCGCTGGCTGACCATTTCTCAGGTCCTCAAAATGACTTGCAGGGGGACAGATCATGTATAAAACCACCACTCAGACCTGCACCCCTTGCTAACAAACATGCCTGTACCCCTGACCTGAGGAACCACCTGAAAACTGTTCCAGTAAGGTCTTCTGGCTGCCTGCTGTGTTCTTCACATGTGATGGCTCAAAAAAGCCCTGGCTATCACATGGGACATTGTTTTGAGGATCTGCGGCCACCCTCAGTCAGTATTTTGAACCCATTGAGATGGGGTTGGCAACTTCCGCAGGCAATGCCTAACCGTTGCTATGGGGTTTGGTAGGTGGAAAGCCTACAATTTTGGTGGTGCAACGTTATGACTTGATTAATTGTTTTGGTTATTGCAATAGGTAAAACCATTTGACAAACCACGGGTTTGTATTTATGGGAGGGGGTGTTATGGCCCTAGCAGGGCCTCCTCCTGAAGGTGCCTGTGTGGGCGTGTCCTACAATCTCTTCTGCCTGAGGTGCCACCTTTCTTTTACACAGCTGACACAGCTGAGTATTTAAGCCCAGGGAAAGGTGAGCTCTGGGCCAGAGTGCCAGCTGTGTGGTTGCAGCTAGTGAGCTGCTCTCTTTTTGACTGACTTTTTACTTTATTGACCAACGCTTGAGTTTTGTTTTGTTTCCTTAAATGGTGATAGCGGCTTGTCCGTCTTTTTTAGTTGAGCTACTTTAATAAAACTCTTCAATTTAACCCTTTTGCCTCCTTGTCTCCTTTTTCTGACCCGGACACTTTTTGTTACTTCCCCTCACCACCTGGACCCTTTAGGGGAATGTAACAAGGCTACAAAATCAATTATTAATAATAATAATACATTTTATTTAAGAAAGTGCCTTTCAAAGCACTCGAGGACACTATATACAAGCAATAACAACAACAAACATAACAATTATCAACATAATTATCAAAATACTCTGTCTCCAAAAGAGAGACAGAAAAAAAAAAGCTTACATAGGAGTAAATACCATTTCAACTGCCATCTGAAGGTTTGAGTCAACATCTATGATTCTGTCAGGGGTTAAATAAAAACAATGTTTACAAATGATTTGATGGAATTACAGCAGATCTACAAAAATGCACCAAATGATTCCTGTCACTGATGTCCTGCTGGCATTTTGGTTCCTTTCTCATTTTTTAACAAAATCATTCCTTAAACAGTGCGATTGTTGCCAAATTTGATGTTTCAGTGTTTGGCAGCAAATATACAAAAATATATGAACACATTCACATGGTGTGAATCCTGCTCAAAGGTAGCTTTGATATGTTCCCCCTGCCAGTTTCAGCTCAAAGCTGAATATCAAACCCAATGTTTTGTGTGAGCACTAAATACACAGGCACAGTTTTGTTAATATGGTAAATTATATAATCTTGTTCTATTGGGTAATAATCACTGTTTCTCACTTTGGACTCTCCTTTTACCTTTTGCAGTGAAAAAAAATGATTGTGAGAACTGTTTCTGACACATTTGGTGATTCTGAAAGTTTGTCTTTTAAATATAATCATTTTTTTCTGCTATCTTCAAGTTTGCTGCACATTTCCTCATTTGCACTTCGAGTAATCAAACACTTGAGAGAAACCAGGAATCTCAGCAGGGCTGACATGTACCAGTTTCTCTGCTCACTCAGATCAGACAGTGGGAGGGTGAGCTGGACACCTCGGTACTCCTGGTGGGACGACGTCAAATTACGACGTCAAATCCAGTCTTCCTCATCGTTGACTTAATACGATCTGAGGTGCTGCACAAAGCCAAATTAGCCAAACGTTTTCCTGGCACTGGAAAGGCCTTTATGTCCGTCCTTTAGCCCACTCCTCCTGGTCATACTCAACATTAACAGGACTCTGGAAACACTTTTTCAAAGCATTGAGACTGATATCACACTCTGTCCATTCATTGCTAATTTTGAAGTTCCCTCAAACTATTCTGATTTAACTCAACTGAAATGAAACATTGGTGATTTCTCTCTGTCGTTACCCACAGCGTGTCCTTTTACACTGGAAATCATGCAAGCCCCCAGCAGGAATCATTTGGCGGTGTCATTTCTTAGACTAGAAGAGATTACATTTTGTATTTGGTCACTTAAAAAGTTTTAAACTATGGCAGCCTTTTCCCTCATTTTTATTTGAAAAAGCAACAAGCCCACTACTGTGAAAAGCAGATCGTATTCTCTTTCGTCTTTGACTGGATCTTTTTCTTTATTTTATTGTTTACTGAGCCAAGCAGCTATTCTGATACACTCAGACTTCCTTTGGTTCACCTGTTGTGACGTGCTGTATAAATATGGAACAGCTCCTAATAAAGTAGAATAGATGAATTGACTTATATTTGTTTCTTCGTCCAGTCTTCCAGTTTTTCTTCCAGTAGTGAACTAAGTTGTGGATACAAGCAAAGAAATGGGTTTGCTTCACAGTGTGGTTGGCCCCAGCTTTGCAGCTCTAACATCCTGAGGGAGCTCTCTGCTCTGCTCCTTAGTATAGAAGGGAGGTAGAGAGGTTTGGGTATCTGATTAGGCTGCCTTCTGAGTGCATTCCTTTGGAGGTTTTCCAGGCATGTGGAGCTAGGAGAAGACCCCGGGGTTGACGCTGGAAGGATTACATATCTCATGGCAATGCCTCTGGATCCCCGAGGAAGAACTTTAAAGTGTTGCTGGGGAGAGTAACCCTGCTTATCTTGCTGAAACATGACCCAAACATCAAGTGAAACAGCTGGCATGAAAACTGTGCACAAAAAACTGTCATGAAGCCAGAGCTGGACCTCTGCATGCAGATGCATTAGAGGAATCAGTTAATGGTACAAAGTGCACGGTGCATCTGCAATACAACATTTTGTAATTCTCATAAATATGTAGTTTTAGGCTCTGTCTTTATGAATAGCTGCCTTTCATAAAGACCATGAGGGGTCTGATTTTTTTTTGATTTTTTTTTTTGATATTCAGTAATTTATACGGTGCGAAATCACAACAGTTCACTTTACATTGTAAAGTAAAGACCCTACAATAAGAGGAATAAACCTGTGGCAGAGCCACGCTCAGGGAGATATGAGGCAGAGCTCAAAGCTCTGCCTTGTGTTTTACTTTTAAACACTATGAATCACAAATACACCAGCAGTGTGAGAGTGAAGTGCTCTAATAGGGTGATATGGTACTACAAGGTCATTAAGATAAGATGGGGCCTGATTATTTAAGACCTTGTATGTGAGGAGCAGGATTTTGAATTCAATTCTGGATTTAACAGGAAGCCAGTGAAGGGAAGCCAAAACAGGAGAAATCTGCTCTCTCTTTCTAGTCCCTGTCAGGACTCTTGCTGCAGCATTTTGGATCAGCTGAAGACTTTCAGGGAGTTTTTAGGACATCCTGATAATAATGAATTACAGTAGTCCAGCCTGGAAGTTGCTCATGTTGCGTCAGCTTCTACACACGACCTCTGTGTGGTGTCCTTTGGGTTCTGTGTGAAGCTGCTGCCATCTGGGTAACTACTTGTAAAGGGAACATGTGCATGAACACTCTGTGTTTTCCAGCAGCACGTCACATTTCATTTGTTTACTCCTCAGTTTGTAGGTTGTTCTCCACCAATATCTTTACATTCCTGCCTCCAGTTTAGTCTGTAGTGTCTGCAGAGTTACTTCATTCTAAAAAAAAAAACATGTTTTTTACTCCTTAATGTCACTACTGATTAGACCTCAGTGTTGCATTATACCAGACAGAATTCTGTGCCTACTTCCCTTCCCTAGAGTTCATGTTTTCCACCCTCCATTAGTTCAGTGTGACTGCTCCAGGCTGCTGTGCTGTCAATTATTCACACTGTTTTTGTCTCAGTAGCCTGATGCTCTGGCACTGGGCATGCAAGGAGACAACCTCTTTTCAGCCTCTGGCAAGCACCTGACCTTGTCTGTCTGCTCACAGTCCAGGTCAGCCAAGAGCTCATTTCTTACTTTTTTAACTCTTGGAGTGCCCTAAGAACTACTTTCTGTTTTCTTCACATTTAGCTCCCAACTTTTTCAGTTAATGTAATCAGTGGCCTGGCTTATTATACTGCTGTCTCTGAGAGTGACTGACAGATAACAACTTTTCATATAGAAAATTAATTTACAGTTATTGTTTTTCTTTTGCATTAATCAAATGTAAGTAGATCTTTACAAAATCGTATTGTCAAATGAAAATAATTTCATCTCTGAGCAAAGTGTAGACTTGAGGTCTGTGATTTTCCAGCTGACAGTGTAGGGGTATATAACATTATAATAACACATATCAGTACACTGTAACCATGGCTACTATTGAGCTTGTGGAAAACATTTAAAATTGTGCTTTTAAAAGGCGGAGACTTTTCAGAGAATTATTTTCTTATACTTTCTTATACACTCTTGCTCAGGTGACCCAGCTGAGGTTGATCAAGCCTCATCTGGCAGCACCTTCCTATAAATCTACTCTCTTTATGCAGAGCCAGCTTTTTCTTCTGCCTCTGTGCTGCCAGAGATGGTCATTCTTTTCCTTTTGGCCGCGATGCCGACTGCAGTACAGTCCCTCCAGAAGCTTTGAACCATACCTCCACAGGCATGAAGCTTGCCTTCCAGCGTGCCTGTGGCAGTCACCATGTAATTCTTTGCACTATACCTAACTCAAAGGCCTCCTCGGCTTTTTCCATGCTGCGGTGAGCTCCAGCATGACAATGTTCCTGTTGCCTCTGACACTGTGATGATGTCAGGTCTAAGGGGGGTCTTTGTAGTGGTCTTGAGGGTCCCTTTACCAATTTATTTTACCATGATGGTGTTTGAGCCAAACGCCAGCACTGCAGAACCTGATTAGGAAGAGCATCATAGACAGCCTGGACCAAAACCTTACTCCAGCTGCTCGGTAGGCCCAGCCATCCCCTTAGACGTCGTCTGAATCTCCTTTTCAGTTCTGTGATGATGGCGATGGGGAACTCCTCGAGCAGCAACAGTGGACACAATACCCTTTACACAATTCTGTGTTGATAGATCCATGCCTTGAATTTCCTCAGCAGGCCTGTCTTGTCAATGTCTTTCAGCCAACCCTTTAACTCCTCACAGGTGTTCTTTTTGGAGGCTGTGTCCCTGGGATGGTTGGGATTGTGTTGCTGATATGGAGATCAGGAACTTCTTGACACCCTTTTACAAGACAATTGGATCCTCTGGCTCAGTGCTGGTGAAATTCGTTTGGGTCTTCCACTGCGTCCCACCTCAGCAGCGATGGCGCGGTGTGAGAGACGCTGCTCATGCTTGCTCATAGGGGGTTTTTCTCTGTATGTACTATTGCAGGGTCTACCTTACAATGTAAAGCACCTTGAGGCGACTGTTGTTGTAATTTGATGCTGTATAAATAAAACTGAATTGAACTGAATTGAAAAATTATGCAGTTCCACAACCCGACCACTTTCACAAAGGGTCAAAGTTTTTTTGCCTTTGCCATCAGAGCATCATGACAGTGTGACTACCAGACAGAAAATGACAATGATTCCACATTTTTGCATAGATTTGCCCTTTTAAAGGCATGTGGTCCTAAACTTCTGATCAGCTGTAAAGCAGCCTGTTTCACTTTAAGTGTT
Organism: Oreochromis niloticus; assembly: GCF_001858045.2. Lineage (NCBI taxonomy): Eukaryota > Metazoa > Chordata > Actinopteri > Cichliformes > Cichlidae > Oreochromis > Oreochromis niloticus. Next base: position 34,430,423 of record NC_031987.2, on the reverse strand, counting down.
GTTTTCAATAAATTGCTCAAACAAAAAGTTTTTTCTGACTCCCATTTCCTCTTGTTGCATGTTGAAGCTCTACTTTTCTTACTACTATTATTGTAGGGTCTACCTTACAATATAAAGCACCTTGAGGCGACTGTTGTTTGGTGCTGTATAAATAAAATTGAATTGAATTACTTGGAACTTTGTTAAGATCCAACCATGCAAAATATGATTTTGTGCTAGGGCTGTGCGATATGACCAAAATCTCATATCCCGATATTAAGACATCTATCGTCGATATAACGATATAAATTACAAAAATGTAACATTTCCTGTAAATTCTGTGAATCTCGGGCATCTCGACTTGCGTGAAGTGTTTCCAGCTGGGCGTCGTGTACCTGGAGTCGAGTGTTTTAACTGATGCATGGAACTATACATTTTTAGACGTAAGTTGTAACGGCCGCCGTTTTCTTTGTGAGTATTTACACAGCGTGCTGCGGAGAAAAGTCTGTTCTAACGTTTGAGTCTAAGGTTTATTTTTTAGCACCTGGCGGCTCTTTTTTGCTTCTCATCCGTTAATACTCTGCATCTTTCACGTGACTCGTTTTATTTTGAAAAGCCTCAACAGGATCTTGAGCTTTATTGTGAAAGGTTTATGTGGAAAATAAACAAGCGGACACGCCGTGGTTTTACCGTCGTTGTTGCTAACGACAACGCATAAAAAACAAGCGCTTGTCCGTCAGTAGTGTGGTTATATTAAATATAAGAGAAAGAGAGAACTTTAAGAAATTAATATAGCCACTACAGTGACCATCAAAATGATGAAAAAATATTGCCGTAAACAGTTTATTTTGCGACACCACGAAACAAACGATAGCGTAAAATGAAACGATAGACGTTTTTCTATCGTCATCCGATATATATCGTTATATCGAACAGCCCTATTTTGTGCCATTTTTCAAGCGGTCTTAAACTTTTGATGTTTGACTGTTGTTATGGTGGATAATGGTCTCGCCATAACAAGAGATACACCAGCTTATGAGCCATGAGCATTGAGCTTCTAATTAGTACAAAGGAAAGACTAATTACAAATGTATTGGACAGGATGTGCTGTATATTACAACAATTCTTATTATTCGTCAGAAAATTGTGCACCAACCAAATTCCACTTTAATGCAGTCACCTATGTCAGGACAAGTGTCAGTCAAAGCAACTACGCCCCTAACTCCAGTATCAAAAGTTCACCTCTAATACAGTTCTTCGGAAGAAAGAAAGTATCTGTAGTGACCAAAACAACTATTTGTACCAGGCAGTAAACATGCTAATGTTAGGCATTTTAACATGGGGATCTATAGGGACTGACTGTTTGGGAACCCTCAAGTATCCACTGAAGAGGCTGCTCGTAACAGGCCAACGGGTGGAGTATACCCTGGACAGGTAAGAGCTCCACAGGCTGTAGCACTAATACAAAAACTCAGTCATGCTTACATTAACACCAGGAATGACACACACAAACAAACCCTTAACAAATTAAAATGAGTCAGTCTCCCCAAAGGAAATATAAACAGTCATATGAACACTTGAACGGGTCTTCAATGTCTCATTGGAAGGTTGCAATACATTATTACCTTATTATACATATATTACCTTACAGTATGATACACATTTATTGTTGTGATTTGGCACGATATAAAAATGAATTTAATTCTGTCCAGCTGAAAACAGTTGATGTGTTTGTCCACACAAAGACAAAATCCTTCCTCATCACTTCATCCACTTCCTAAAACTGAAAATCCAGCTGAACACACAGAAGAAGATGTGGCACATCCCACAAAGCCCCAAGTATGCCTCAGTCATCATCACGCTTCTTTTTGTCAGCAAGTGCTGCATTTGTGTCACACAGGAGGTCAGAGAACAGGGTCACGCTGGGGGCCACTGTTCTTTGTAATGAGAATGCTGAGAGAGCTGTTAGTACTCAAGTTTTTGTCTTGTGTGTCAGCATAATGCATGGTGACGTCCTTCCAACTGGCCACATCAAAGCAAATCAGCTTAAAGTCTGCATCGCCAGAGCCAATCAAAAAGGAGCGGTGGCCATAAACACTAAATGTTGTTGTCTAGCCATGTCTCTGATTTCAAACACCTCTTCGCATTAAGATCCGGAGCACTGATTTTATACTGATTTGAACAGCTCGTGTCGTACAGTGTGATGGGTGTCATACAGTTAAGTCAATAAATAAATTGCATTAAGTTTTAAGGAATTTCAGCCATTTTTATACACGATCCCACAATTTCAGAGGATCGAAAGTAACTGGACAAGCTTAACTGTGAATATGAAGGTTGTTTTTAATACTGTGATAAATACTTTAAAGTCATGAATTCATGGATATGACCGAACACACTGGTTCCTCCCTCTGCTAGAACTTTACTGCAGACGTCTTCAGATGCTGCTTGTTTCTGAGTCTTTCTGCCATCGTCTTCAGTATCTGAAGCATGATCTTGGTTAAGATTAGGTGACTGACGGCCATCAAACAATGTCCCGTTTCTATCTGAGCATTGTGTTGGGTTTTTATGAGAGAAAAGACAAATGTGTCTCCCAAAGCTACATGTTCTTCAGACACACCTCTTAGAACTTCAATAATAACAATGTTTCAAAATCTTTGTTAATTCAAGATCAATATTCAGAAATCATCTTAACCACACGGTTACCTGAGGTTCGACCAATGCACTGTTAAAGTCACTGGTACCAGTAATCTCAGGTACCTGACCACATCTGAGGCAGGAAATCTAAGAGTCTTTTCCTCCACAGTATCTGAGAGGTGTTGGACCAGTTCATAATCTTTATTATTTTATCACCATGCAGGCTGCACGTCACCTACCTCTGTCTAATGTCTAATTCATATAATACCATAAACTACTTTAGTGATGTTAAGCCTTTTAAAAGAATTTTGTAAACAACACAGTATTACAAGAGGTTTTAACAGAACTTCAAGTATAAAAATTTCCCCCAAAGTAGCAAAAAAATAGAATAAAATAAAATTGTGCACAACTAAACAATTAGTCTTTTTTAAGTCCAAATGGTACCGGTGGGGCCCATGACAAATGGGTGTATTGCAATAGAGTCCTTCCAATGAGGAGTGTGTGTGTGTAATTGTCTGTCCTACCGTACTACTTGTACAGTAGAGGATTGTAGTCCATCAATGTGCAAATGAATGTGCGTGTGTATGTATATCAGGCCCTAGGATCTTGGGTTGGCTCACCGTCCAGTGAACACTGGAATACACTGGGATCTGGAAACGCTGACCTGGTCTTTGGATTCGTCCCATATAAAAACCTGACCTATAAACAATGGTCAAATATATGTCACGAACCATTTAAGCATAACTCTCACAAATTAAACTAAAGTAGTGTCACAGTGCAGTAACTACTATTCAGATCAGCTATCAACTCAGTCATCAGTTCAGTCATGTTGTACAACATTAAAGTATCAAGGTTCAAAGTTCACAGTATCAGTATTCAAAATTTAGTTGTAACCTGCAGCAATGTTAAAGATTATCTACAAGGCTTCAAACATTCAGGAATTATAGTCGCCATATAATTCACTTCCATGGTAAACATTCATTGCATCCATTAGGTATAAACTCACTGCATATATATAATCACAAATAAATAAGTATATTACCCCTTTTAGGAAATGGAGCAATACACAAACGCTTATCAGAACTGAACAAAGTGCAAATAATCAATTTCAATAACATGTAAACACAAGGACTCAGTCTACGAATAGAAGTATTAAAATAGGTGTGCTTAATCCCGCTTGTACCATAGGTCTACTAGTACAAGTGGAAATACACTAAAAATTACCTCCAAGTATTCAATACTGAGCATTGTAAACTGACAACTGACTGACATCAAAAAATTAAGCAGGAAGCAGCATAAAGTCTGCTTACAATTATCTCTCTCATAAACTACCTCTCATAAACTTATTTTCAGCTGCTTTAAACATTTACAGCTTTTCCCAGGTTAATGACTTGGTCAACGATCTAACTAGCATGCCAACAGTGCGTTTCAGAGACACCCAACAACTGTATCCACACTCCGCACATCACGTGTCTGATTAGCCACATTTAGCTTACCGCTGTCGAGTGGATGCTCAGCGTTTATATGACGCCACAGCTTGGTAAACTCCGTTTTCGCTCTGCCCTCTACGACAACAAGTGCAAAACCATACTTTGTGAACAATATCAGTTTAAACGGTTTTTTAAAACTTGTTAGAGATTAATTTCTCCAGCTTACTGATAACAAAGTTTTAGCCCGTGTGCTCTGTTCGGCTGTAGAAGCAAGAGACTGAAAACTTGGGAGCTGGTACTAAGGAGGGACGAGCTGCCTAGAGCTTCACCGATTGGCTGACACGCGAGGACTGGAGTAAAACAGGCTCTCATCAGAGCTCATCAACCCCCGGAGAAACTTAACCCTTGTTCAACCAAAACAAATATATAAATCTGTGTCCCTTTTTTGTTTAAATAAATATACTGATCTCGTTTCACTTTCATTAAACAAGGACAGTAAGAACAGAAACAATGAACATAACATTTTTTACTTTTTCTTCTTTTTTTGTTTGAGATGATTTTAGGACCTGGGTTACAACCAGCAGGCAACGGGTGAAGTGTCTTGCCCAAAGACACAGCGACCGAGACTGTCGGAGCCGGGGCTCGAACCGGCAACCTTCCGATTACAAGACGAACTGCCAACTCTTGAGCCACGATCGAAAATCTCAAACCACTTTTCGGTTCAGGTTTTTTTGTGTGTATTGACTCTTCTTAGACTAACAAAAGATTAAACGTTGTTGGTTTTTTGTTTTGTGTTTGTTATCATTAAAGTCTATCACTTGAATTCACATGTGTTTTTCACAGTTTCTATTATCCAGGCTTTAAAAATAAGCTATTAGGTTTTAAATAGACTATCAAAATTGAGCTCTACAATGTTTACTCATTTATTTTATTATTTTTTCAGTATCTCGAGACTCTTGGACGGATTCCTTTTCATCCTTCGCTCCTTGGCATGACTCAGATGAAGCTCTGGCAGGTTTCTTGTCTTTGGCCTGAGAGGTTACTTTACATACTCCTCCCAGTGTTCCCGTCTCAGTCACATTTCCTTCCCGGCCACCTCGGCACAGTCATGCAGCTCATGCTCTTTGGAGGTTTTTCCAGCTGTCGATCCTTTCTGTCCCATAGGTGATGTGTGGCTGCATCTAAATGCTGGACACTGTTTCTTCTTGAATATTGCTGTTTTCTCCATGTTGTCTGGTCTCTATGTGTAGTTCATCAGTGTTTGTCATCCTCCCTCCTTTTCCTGAAAAAGGACAGCATTTACATCACCACCTTCTTCAGAAACATCCAACTAAAATAATTCACCATAATCAGGAGTCGCAAGAGCTGCAACATGCGTTTGGGCGTGTTTGTTTGGTTCCTGCTGTGGTCCCACTCTAGGTTGTCCCATCCAGTGCTGGGTGTCTCTTTGTCCTCTTGGACACTCTCATGCATTACAGTTAGTGTACATGTTCCTTAAGGCTGGAGAGCTCCTTTCTGGTCCGTATTCCTCGCTGTGATATTTGCTGTCGATGCATGACAGACTGGCTTGGAGGTGGCTCAGCTGGTGGCTTTGGCTGCTGTTGCGCTGCTACTGCTTGTTGTATCTCTTTCTTCAAATTCATAGATGTTGCCACCATTCGTCCAGCCTTCACCTGTTTTGTTGGCTTCCCAATCCTTTTCTGCCACGTGGTATATCAGCAACCTTTTATTTAAATATTTTATTTCTTCCTCTTCCTGCTTTTCCTTTGTCCTGTGTCAGTGCACATAATGCTGGAGGTGATTCATCCATAGGATAAAATCCACATTGGATATACAGGAATTAGAAGTGAGAGTGACTGCACCACTGCTACTCAAAGTTAGCTCATAGAATCAAATAATACAAAATAAAAACCTTCTTAAATTATGTTCTACATGAATGATGTTTGAACTTCATTGTTATTTATCTAAACTATACATAATCTGGCTTTGAGCTGAGCCAAACATTTTGAGTAGTAAGACAGAAAAACTGCAGTATTACTGCGGGGAGCTTGTTCCAAAACTACATCTGCTGCTGGTAGATTTAATCAGCTGAACTACTGAGAAGTGGCACTGTGGTTCTAGCCGTGCAAGCCATTTAACAGCTTTAGAAGTCTTGTAATCAGCCACACGGGGCCAGTTGACTATGTGATGCATTTCACTACGGGGCTGTTAGCTTTTGAGATACTGGTAATTTTATGCTCCACCAATTACAAATGGAATAACTAATGAAGCAGGGAAGACATTCACAAGCTGTTTCCAGCTCCTGTGGCCTAGTCCTGCTGGACAGTTTACATTTTTATAAATGGAAACGTGTTTGTAGCTGTAAATATAGGACTGTTCAGCAGGTAGCTTTACTTTGTCTTTTAGTGTAACTAAAGTATCATATTACAGTTGGGTAGTCTTGAGTCTGGTGAAAAAAACAAACATGGTTCCAACTTCAACAAGGAGGCCATCTTTGGATTGGTATCTGGGAAGTGACATTCATGCTTACAGTGCAGTTACAGTGCATCCTCTCACTATACTGGGAAAAGGGAAACCAGTCAAGTGATTTATAGAAACATGTGCAAACATAAGCAAAAACAAAGTTTTTATTATACGATAATAAAACATCTGTATTTGGAATGATCACAGCAGCCTGAAACTGCAGGCCAGGTCAAGCTGATAGTGTTGTTGTGTGTGTATTCTGGGTTTTGATACCCAGGTTTTACTGCATCGTCAGTGTTTGGAGTCAGAGCCATGCTGAAAAATGAAGCCATTGTCAATCCAACACTTGTGCCAGTTCAGTTTGACATGCTCCCCCAACCACACAGAGCCCCAAACCGCGACTGAGCCTCTGTAGAGTTTCACACATGGCTGTAGATGCTCGCCGCTGTCCCGCTATCCTGACCTCCTCCAGACATGCTTCATTGGTTTGTTGTGAATTTCTATTCTCAAGACAATCTGCGTTCAGTATTCTGTCCTGGCACTTTGACATCTTCCACTTATATGTTTTCTCTTTACAACCTTCCCATTTTGTTTGTGCTTACTGACAATTTCATACACAGCTTACTGGGAACAAGCAACATCGTTCACACACTGTTTGATTTTCTTCTTAAAGGAACTGTCTATTCTTTCACTTGACAGTTGTCCTGTTGGGGCTCTGCTTCCTTCCAATCAGCCAAGTTCAAAAGCTTCTTATGGTACGCAAACACTCAGTTTTAGATCTCCATGTAACTGCAGTCGAAAACTTTTTCCTCCCAAAATTGTCATCGTGTTTTTGATAGATGGGCTTGAGACGACGCATTTCATCTGCAGACTTTTAGACTTTTAGTCTAAGAAAAACTTTTTCAACCCCATTTGGACAAATTTTAAAAATTCATTACTGTAGTGACAAAACAAAATGTAGACTTTATGTCAAAAAATAGACGTAAATAACAATTGAGTTTTTTAGCATTAAGGCATTAAGGGAAAGCAAGCCAAGCAGTGCTCGACTAGTGAAATCTAAAAATAGACACCAGTAAGTGTTCAGCCTGTCAAGCTGATGGAGACTAGTGTGCTGACCAAGGACTGTATACGCCTCAATTTTAAGTTGGTAATTAAAATCCATACGACATATGTGAAGGTGTTTCCTTCAACTCAAATCAACTTGATAAGAAAATATGAGTTTATTAGTTTGACCAGATCCCATCAGCTTACATGTAAGTGGGACTATACTGCAGCCAGACACCAGGGCCTGTTACTAACCACCTTGGCAGCATGTGTGATGGTAGAAACCTTCAATAACTCATTTAGCACGTTAGCAATAAAAACTTTGATGATGGAGAGCTTCTGCCATGCAAGCAAAACAAACAGGTGAAGATGATATTTAACTCTCTGGACTCCCTTTGGGTGGTGTCTGAGGGGAGGGAGAAAACACACACACACACACACACACACACACACACACACACACACACACAGCATGTAAGCTCCACACAAAAAGGCCACAGACAGAGTGGATTCTAACCCAGGAGCTTTCTGCTGTGTGCCTGACTTTATCAAAGAAAACTATTCTTAAAGGTACTGGATTATAGACAACACATTAAACCACCTTTGACTAAGACTGCAACATTTACACAGTAAAGCAAATCCAGTACATGTTATGGGGGCATGGGAAAGGTCACCAGAGAGGGGAAGCAGCCTCTGAGACGGCTCATTTTGTGGGAGGTATGTTTTCTGTTTGTTTTGATGAACAGTTTTTGAATTTTAAAAAATGGAAATAGTCTCAAAAATACAGTTTCTTCATCTTTTTGAGATCTTGTAAGGAAAACAATTTCATTGTTCAGTTTTGTCCGACTGCTCACTTGCCATCGCCCCAGATTTGGAGGCAGAAATGCTTCTCCTCAGGCCGTTCCTGTGGAACGTCAGCTTGGACGCTGAAACTGTTTTGGCCTCTAGTGTGACCCTGTTCCAGTGAATAATTCAGTACCTACACTCCATTAACTGTTGTTTATTGAGAGCTCACAAGTGCCTCCTGCTGCTCACGCCACTCAACAGCAGCATGAATATAAATTGCTGCTGGGTAAAACACACACAGAGGAGGAAATATTGAAGCAAAAGCCTTTAGGCTGGCCACAGCCTGAACATACAGAAACTACTGGGGTCCATCGTGGCCCAGTAACCCAACAGTAACTCACTGTCATTACCTCATATAAAAAAATGTCTTTGCCAATAGTCCATTACACACAGAGACAGGACAGGAGCCACTCAGTCAGAATCTATTATTTTAATACATACATATTTTTGGGATGTACATTAGAAGACAATGAGCTCAGTGGGCTGATTCGATGATGAGAGTGGAAAGTTCACTTCAGCCAGATGTATTTATCTCCAACATCAGCGTTATATCCACGGGCGTACTTCTTCCCAGGGATCTACAAGGACCAACAACAACAAACACAGGAGTGCATTTAACCAGTGCAGATAATAATAATGATGACAATAATAATAATGACAATAATAATAATAATAATAATAATAATAATAATAATAATGATGATAATAGTTTGTGTCAGAGTTTCTCAGCTTCGCTGAGCTGCCTCTAGGACAACATTCCTTCAGTGGAAGTCATATTCAGACAGGATCCAAATGTCCTTCCGAGGCTTCATTTGTAAACTGGAGGAGATTATTCCAGTATGTGTCACCCTTCTCTTTCTCTCCTCTAAGATCTGGGCTCACAACAAAATGTCAGGTTACAGCCCGCTGCAGCGTTATGGAGCCTGATTCCTGCAGCAGTGGGAGGCGAATACGTCACCAGTCAATAAAGAGAAAAGGTCAGACCCAAATGTTTCCCCACAAGACCGATGATACAAACAACCTCGTAGAATATTCCACATCTGGCATTTGCCATCGAGTAACTACGAGCGGGTCAATAATTCAGCAGAAGGAAATGAGCTCCATCATGTTGACAGAGCTGCACTGGAAAGCTTAGAGAGTTCGGTATAAACAGAACGAGGGGGATTTATACCGAGGCACCAGCCTCGATACGGTTACACAGGCTGTAATAAAGTGCTCAACAACGAGGTCAAGTCAGACTCCATCCAACACACGGAGACTAAAGATGCTGTCAGACGGGGAACGGCCGCAGCACACTGTTCAAATGTAAAATGCTTCCACGCACCTTTGGTGAAACGTACAGCGCTGTGATCTCCAAACACATCGTCTGTATCCTTGAAGCCTGCAGATATGCTGAATGCATCCCCTCTTGGTGGCTCAGGGTCTTTTTTCTCCTGCCTTTGTGGCACACTTTGTGTTTCTGTGCACTCTGCTGCTCCCAGCTGTCAATGAATGGTTTTCAAGGAAACCACAGAGAGCAGCGAGTGTGTGTGTGTGTGTGTGTGTGTGTCACATTACAGGCAAAAACACCCATCAGCTCTGCACGGGTGGTTCTGTGATGTCAGTGTTTTCTACATACAGGCTTTACCTTAGCGGGCTGGCCTGTTCTTAATGGCTGCACAGATATAGTCGTACTTTTCCACTGTGACTGACTTCAAAATAAGAGCCAGGGAAACGTCTGGTGTGGACACCTAAGTGCATGAATGTAATAACTGGGGAACGAGGAGAAGTAGGGGATTCAAATTGATGCCACAGCTGCATCTACTACTAATCTTTGATGACTCTGAACCTCAGTGGTCTTGACCCCAAGGTCAATGGACAGATTAGGTTTGGTGAAAATCTTGTTAATGTGATCTCTCTGTAGACAGATGTCTATACAGAGACAGCACCAGCTCAGTGCGGTCCTGTTCCATGCAGCTAATGTGACATGCGTACATACCGACTTATAGGCGTAGTATTTTTGATCGTAGTCGTGGGCTCCGATGGTTATCTCTGGCAGGAACCTGGGTATGTGGGTCAGGGTTGCCACCCTCTGTTTATCTTCCACACTGCGAAATGCAGAAAAGGGTAGAAAGCTCACATATTTGCATTTCAGTGTGAAACTGTGTGTAAAATACATCCTAAAACTCACAGCATCCTCATGTGGTGGTAGCTGACATCATCCTGCTCCACCCACGGCCCCTTTTCAAACTTCAAATATTCAATATCTTCTGCCACCTGTGGACAGCGTGGGAGGCATAAGACACTGTGTTTGTTTGGTTTGGAGGTGAAGATGACATCTGCAGTTTAATCTTACCCTTTCAACATCTTGAGCCTGGGTTGCATCATAAGCCAGCAGCTCTGACGTCTCACTGAAAAGGAAAAGTGGAGGTGGGGGGAGGTGGGGTGGTGTTACACAGAAAACATTCTGGGTCGTTCACACATTACAGTGAAATTGTATCCACTAATGCCTCCCTGCTTCCAGCTTTGGTGACAGTAATAACAATAATAATGATCATTTCTCAGTTATAAACCCTTCAAAACAGTCTAACTAATGTTGGCACTTATGTACTGAGGCTATATTACTGGAATATCAGCAAACTGTCATAAATCACTACTAAACTCAAAAACCATGACGAGGAGACCTTTGACTACAGGGGTCCTCCTCTCGTCCCCTGATATTTCCACCTAATATTCAAGCTTGAATCTTGAATCTTTTTTGAACACACACACACAAAAAAACAACCCAAAAACTGAATTTTGGACAGATTGCCAGAAGCATTTCTTTTAAATGTTACATTTGGATCAACTGAGTCACCTTTGGATTTGGTCTAATATACTTTTATGGTAATTATTCAACCAAAACGAAAGAATTTAGTGTCTAAATTACGACTTAAACTAAATGACGTTTTAGTCAGAAGACTACTCCTGTCAAAGAAACACTCGTCTGTATGTAAACTGCACATAAGGATGAAGAGCAGTTGTGAGGTAAACTATACTAACTGATAATGTTTTCATGTAGTTAACCATCTGCCTTGAAGCCATTGTCCATCATTATATAAAGACTCTGGTCAGATATCTAACAGCATGTGTAACAATCTTACCTGATTTTGGGGAGAAAAGTCTTCTTGTAGCCATCCTCGATGCTCTTCAGATATGGCAGAGGCACATTTTGAAGGTAGGACTGAGAATAAACATATTTAAAACATAACTCACCTATGATCAATACTATGAGGTGGTTTTCTTTTTATTTTCTGCTGTTCTAATGAAACACTGAGACGATATCCTGCAAAGACAAGTGTCTCCCGTGGTTTAGCAGAACATGTGCCTCTACCTTGGCGCTCTGCTTCAGCTTCTTCTGCACCTCCTCAGCTGGCAGGTCCACATAGATGACGAGGTGTGGAGGCAGGAACTCACAGATGCTAATGTTTTTGATCTCGCTGTAGTGCTGCACACCTGCAAAGCCACAGGTCACACACATCATCACCATCAGGTGAAAAGTGGGGAGATGCTGCTGATTATCTGTATGTATTTTAATTGTCTCCCTCCCTGCTGTTAGTGATGCAGAAGCACTTACACTCCTTCCTAATGTAGCCCTGTTTGAACATGGCCTCCAGGAAGACCACATCACTGAAGGGGGAGCGCTCCAGGATCACTCCCTGACCTAGAAAACAAAAGCCCAGGATGAAGATCACTGCCATACAGATGCATCAACCACACTGCTGAGTCAGAGATACCTGTGGTGAGCAGGTGTTCGATGGCGTCAGAATACTGGAGCAGCCTCATGTTGTACATCCACAGCTGCAGCCTGTAGCTGTTTCCATCTGCAGCTTTGGGGTCTGTGTAGAACTTTTCCAGGCTGCACATCCCATTAAAGTCGACGGGGAGCGGCTCCTTCTCCCCGGTCATCTTGTCCAGGTAGAAAGTGTCAGGCTCAGGCATGTACAGCATCCCTGTGCACAAACAAGTAGAAGCTGTTTTCTGCATCATAAACTCCAAGCACCATGTACCCACTCAGTCTAAAGCTGCGTATCACTTCCTCTAATACAGTGGAGTGTGGTAAAAGCAGGAATCACTCACTGAGTGCACTGTGGTGTGAAAGAATCCCTGTGATTAGATAATTACCCAGTTTGTCGGCCAGTTTCTGGGCCAGCGCTCCTTTCCCCGAGGCCAGGTTGCCATCCACAGAGATGATTTTGCTGTACTGCTTTAACCGTGGCGTGGTCCTCTCCCCCAGAGCGTAGGCCCACCAGCCATATCGCAGGCTTCTCACTGAGCTTGTATGAACGCTGGCCTGGAGCATCAAAAATCAATGAATAAACCTCTAAATGATAAGATGGGTTTGCTAATTATTCAAATGAACAAGGAAAACTCTGTTGGATATTCTCTGCTATGTGTTTGTGCCTCACGCTGCATTCAACAATAACTGAGTTTGTTACTGTGAGTGCAATCAAAACCATCCCTCCAGTTGTTAAACTCATAATAAAACTCATAGTTTTAGCCTTAACCATTATTCTATACATCGGTTTGTGTGAGTCAGTAAGTGTCCACACACAATGAAAGAATACAACATGTACACATCAAAAGTAAATATGTTACAAAAAGTGCTTTAATATGTCAACATTATATTTTTAATTAAAACATTTTTAAGGACCCTGATATAACCAAACATGTGTACAGCTACTACCCTGATATAACCCCGCCCTCATCCCCACCCCTCAATGTTCACACGCTGCAGTGCAAACCTGACTGTAAAAATTGGATTAGGTATAGTAACATGCGATCAATGAGTTGATCAGTTCCATGTAGTTCTGTGTTTATTCCACCAGGTGTCAGGAGACCATCTGCTGATAGCAGGACAATGAAACATAGCATGGAGGAAGCTAACAACATTATTGCTACACAAACTGTGAGCTGGAGCCTGAGATCCCTCTCGTGTTATGTTTGGGGTAACAGTTGTTGGGAAGATTTTAACTGAACTTGCATTAACATAACATGTTGTCATCATCTCAGTTCATATTTCACTTGTCTGTGGTTAGCAGCGTGTGTGTATCTGCACTCACGGTGAAAACGGCGAGATGAGAAATCAGTGACTGCAACAGCAAAGGCTGTCACACCGAGCAGAAAGGACACAGGTGCAAATAAATGAGGGAATGCTGTCATCTTATTAATAACAATTACAGGATTAATCATTCATTAAATGTATATTTTTTTGATACATTTTCCTGTTATATTGTATTTAGTTAGGAAAGCTGTTTAAGTGATTCCAGTCAGATCACATCAGTACTCATTCCTGGCAGGTGCATTTCTAAAAACCCAGGACGAGTCATCTTTAATTAATTCTTTACATCCATCACAGACTTTTAAATAACCACAATGCATTTATTCAACCGATATAAGCACAACTAACACGTAAGCCATCTTTACACAGCTTAATTTCCACTTATTTTTCTAAAAACGGCAGATTCTTCTAAAGTGTGGTGCAGCAGCATCCACCTCCTGTCTGCATGTGGTGAGTTCAAAGTGACGATGTGTTTTATATTCTGTCTGCAACTAAATGCACTCGGGCTGGTACGTTGTCTTGTTCTAGTTTTAAATAGAGGCAGGACCAGGACGACACGACCACAGGTGCACGGGACAGAGGTGCGTGTTAGTGAACCTTCTCACGGAGCTGACCGCACTAACTGTTGTTTGTCAACATTAAAACCAAGCCTGCCGCCTGTGAGTGAAGGGCGGTGATGGTGGCGGCTAAGGGGGCAGCTAAACTAAGATAGCTTGCCCTTGTGAATCAGAGTGGAGCCGAGCCGGACAGAAACCCGGCACACCGCGGGTCCTTACCTTGTGCGCCGCGGTGACTACTCTGAAAGCAGCTGCTCTCGCCGGGATAAGCAGCCGAACTGTCCTCAGGGCCATGATAACCTGTGCTGCACAAACCCTCCGAGCTGACCCGAAAGTCCTCGCAGCCCGGTGACTGAATTATACGTCACACACGCGAGGCCTCTGGGTAGTTTGACCCGTCGCATCCATTATACGTCACGTGGATGACGTACCGTTTGGCTCTTTTTTTTCCCAACTTTATTTCAAAAGAAGCTTTAACAACAAACATAATACATGAAGAACACGTCGTACTACTGTAGTGCAAAATTATAATACAGTGGAACAGTATGTATAATTAAACAAATAGGATAGAGATGCAGGTTAAAAAGGGGAAAAGGCGACAGAGACATTGAATAATTAAATAAAGACATTAAAAATATGACAAATATTAATGGTTTTTAATGCTTTTGTGTTGGGAGAAGAACAAATTGTAGTCACATAGAGTTCTGTTTCTTTCCTGAAAGTGGAGATCTTACATTTATGGATGTGGAGTAAAATCAGATTAATGAGTCATTCTCACTAAAGTCAGTATAACCAAATAACACGTTTTGGTAAAAACGTACAAATTTTGATAAGATGCTGTTAGAGATGAAACTTGTGATATCTTTCCATAAAATCTGAGTAAAGGTACCAGACCAAATAAATGTGAGGTCTCTGGTTTGTTCATTGACATAAGCGTTGATAGTGTTAGTGATATCACACTTTTATGTGGAACCTATATGCTGTTACTGTTGCTAATGAAACATTGTGCCTGTTTTATTTGTGTAATATTTTTTGTTACAATTCAAAAAAGACAAATACAAAGTATCTATAACTGTAACGGTCTCAATAGAGATGGAAAACTTCTTCAACAGTGACCGAGCTGAGAGAGCAGCATAAACAGAAACAAATCAAAACACAAATGCCACACACAACTAACAAATGAACAAAAACCTGCAGCTCATACCAGTCAAAGCTCAGGGTCCAACACCAAATAGATCTCAGTGCCAGTGTGGAAGTATTCACACTGACTGTGTGTTTTCTGCTGTCAGAAACCACCAGCTATACCAGGAAAAAGAAGCTTTTCTGTCTAAATGATGAAGATAATGTAGACAGAAAAGCTGGTGTGTTGTACAGTATGTATTGGGAGAAAACAGACTGTACATATAATACTATGAGGGCCAAGGTCATACTGCGTAATTTTGTCTATGAGATGAGGAAGAGAGGGAGGCGGCTCATGGACACACAGCGACTAATGTATTCAAGGTAAAAAGTCGCAGAATTCAAGTGTAGTTGAAAGAAACTTTGGTGTCACATTTGTGTCGTTTATAATGTCTCCGTTCTTAACTGTTTGATAGCTCCTTTATCAGCTTTCATTTTTGGAAGATCAGATGTTAAAGCTTTGCTGTTAGAGAACAGCATGAGCTTGGATTTGCCTGCATTTTACACCAGCTCGACTTTAGTCTGAGGACTATCCAAATGCAGTCTGCAGTAAGGGTTCTTTCCTCCGTGAGTGCAGACCCAAACAAAGGCAGCACAGCGAAGCCATCTGATCTCCTCACTGTCAGGGTTTGAGTTTCCTTTGTTTAGTCTTCCTTTCAGTTGTCACCTGTTTGTTTTTTGTGTTAGGAATTTTCTCAGGACTGAATTGGAATTTATATAATGTGGTTCTGAATAATGCCTGACATCTCATTGCTTCTTTGTAGCACATCAGTGACTCACTAATAAGGCAGGTTTAGTTGATCCGGTGTGGTGGAGATGCTGATGATTAGCCTGTCACAAGCAGGTTGTTATTTTAACAGCGCTGGCCCACAGACAGTGATGCATATCGTCTGAAATCATGTATTCTCTTTCAAAGGCATGTTTCCAAACAGCAGTAACAGCAGTGAGCAGCACTCACACATGTGTAATCATCATCTGTTTATAGTCTGATCCTTTGCTGCACTTACAGCTACAAACTCATTACAACTGCACCTCAATTCTCAAGACTTTATATAACAGCAGTCTGTCAGCACATGAGAGTGACTCACAGCTTGTTTCCTCTGTAGGCATGGAAACCACTAATGTAAACATGGCTGACAATCACACCGCTGCATGTTTCATGGGCCGTTCAGTCAAAGCAGTTCAGTTTTCCACCAGCAGACACAAGTATTCCCATAACTTTACTGATGTTACTATCAGCTCTGAATGCTTCTCACATGTTACAGATCTCTGCTGCATTTGAACTACAACACAATTTAACTTAGCAATGTCCTACAGTCAGCTCAACAGGTGTGACATCAAAAAGAGAAACCATGGGCTCTGTGTAAAGTTCATAACATGTTCATGATATTCAATCTAAGCTGAGTCATAGTCATTGCCATCCTGCTGATTTTATATTGGATGTGACAGCTGCTCTTACTAAGGAACAGTCCACACTCATACAGTGGCAGCTTGTAGGCCGGAGGCCCACTCTGAGGCTGTGGAAGCTTGGACACCTGAGGCTATGCTTGTGTCAGCAGTGACCACGACGCTCTGTGCAGATGTCTCTGTGTCAGCTTTGAGACAACACACTGCCAACTATACACCACACATCAGGTGTGTAACAGGAAACGTATCATGAATGTGGTTATTTGTGTTTCTCAGCTAACCTATAAAAAGGAGAGTTTAGAACAAATAACAGAGTCAGGCAACCTGACTGACTGTGGAGAGCTATTCCACAACCTCAGAGCGAAGGACAGTTAGACCCTGGTTAAATGATTAGAAAGGCCCGCTGCACTGATGAGGTGTTAGAAGCTCTGCTGTATAAGCAGGAGTCTGTCCACGTAGAGCTTCATGTGTTCATAGCAGAATTTTAAAGTGGACTCTGAATTTCACTGGGAGCCTGTGAAGCAAGAATAGGTGCAAAATGTGACCACAGGCTAGTTTTTGTACTGCACTAATTGGAGAAGAGCTATGGAGGGCTGAGAGAATTCATTGTTAGTCATAAATGATACCAAGGTTTCTAGCAGATATTTGAAATTAGAGAATCGTCAGTTTTACCAGGACTGAGGGGAGAAAATTGGTTGCAGAATGAATTTTCATTGTAAATGAAATAATAGTTCTGACTACTCACTGCTGCACTATAAGTGTTATTTATCAGGCACATGCAAACCATATTGTGGGCTCTACCTTACAGTATAAAGGCACCTGATGCTGTGATCTGGGGCTGCAGAAAATAAAACTGAACTGTTGTTTCATGTCGTCTTCAGCATGATGAAGATTTACAAATTACCTCACAAAGAGTACCTCACTCACTTATGATTTCTGATTGTTGTATGACGTGTCCAACAGATTAATAACAGGTACGTTAGGAGACATGAAAGAGAGCTACAAATATACACAGTTATAGTAAAACACACACACACACACACACACACACACAGGAAACAGGCTAATTAGTCGACAGTAAAACAACAGTATTCCACATTCAGCTCTCACGGCTGAGGGGTTTGGCAAATACAGCTCTGCCAAATTTCCCCTGGCTTTATTTCATCTGCAGCTCAGTCTTGCTGTCACAGAGGCAGCAGGGAGGGCTTTGCCTTCATTGGATATCATTAAAAAACTCAAATGCATGGCAACCAAAACAGTAGCCTACTTTTTGTGGTCTTCTTTTTACCATCTTTATGCAGAGAAACCTTCTACACAACGTGTTGTGTACACTCTCTATGTTTTATTTGTTTTTTTTAATGGAGCATTTTCTTTAAAGCTTTGGGGCTCATTATCCTGCTGCACTATGAATTCTTGCACAGCTCCAGGGAAGTAAACACCTCCACACCTGAATATCTGAGCCATGCTTCACTTTTTTTTCTCTTTTCCTGTGGGTTATATCCACTGTGGTTTCATTAACTCCTGCTTCTCCTCTTACAGCAACCCTTCTATTTCTACCATCTCTAACTGGCCCATGGGCCACACTGTTGATTGTCCTTAAACTGTCTGCATGAGGTAAAATGAAAAGTTTCAGATTGCTGGACAGCACCTGGCCCTGACATAATCCTCACATACTGGCTATAGAAGCTAACTGCACTGCATGAGTGACTAGCAGCACAAATGAGCTAACTGCTAATGGACAAGACACACCCAGAATGGCTAACATCATAACTAAATGGCTGGCATACAGGAACATCTGTGCTGAGTATGGCCTGGAAGTCCCGAGGTCAAAATGGGAGACGCCCCCTAGGGTGGTGGAGAATGACTGAAAATGACTGTGGGACTTCCAGATACAGACAAACTGGTGATGGCTAACCAACCAGATATAGTGGTGGTGGGCAAGCAGAGGGTGATGGTACTACTGCTGACAGTGCAGTTAATTTGATACATTTTGCCACATCTGTTTCTACTTTCTTTTTTCTTTTTCTCTCTTAGTTTGTCAGTTCCACCTTTTCCCTTTTGTTGTCCATCTGATTTACCCACTTCTGTTCTACATGAGGCACATGAGCACACAGGGAAGGTAGGGGATGGGCCGGCTGTGTTAAGATGATCGGGCATTCTAGTGTAACTCATGAAAATGAACAAATGGGATGCTGCCAGTGCTCACAGAGCTGGTGCATCAACCCATCAAGCCCACAAATGTTTCAGCCCACTGGGCCCAGTATGCCAGATTGCCAGTCCAGTCCTACCATGAACTTGTGTTTTTATTTTCTGAAATTAGGAATAAAGAAATGTCTTGGAAAGGTTCCAAGACTGAAGATCAGGGCTGCTGGTAGCAGGAGGTACAGCAGCTCATCTACTCACTGGAAGGTCGGTGGGTCGATCTCTGGCTGCTCCCAGTCTGCATGTCAAATAGCTGTGGGCAAAATACTGATTCCAAGTTGTTCTCTGATGCATCCATCTTAGTATGAATGTATGTAAATGTTCAATAAAAATCACTGACTTAGAAAAAGCTCAGTGAAGAAAGTGCTCGAGTGATTGAGCTCTTTGGTCAGAGAAATGAAGCATGTTTGGAGGAGAACATGTGAGACTAAAAACAGTATCAGGCATGGCAGTGGCAGCATCATGCTCTGGGGCTGTTTAGCTGCCAGTGACACTTGTACATCAAACAAAGTGAGTGGAATAATGAAGAGGACTACCTCCATATTCTTCAACGTCACCTAGGATCAAAAGCTAGACACTTGGACACAATTAGATGTTCCAATAGGACAATGACACCAAACACATAACAAAATTAGTTTTGGAACTGATAACCTGGTTGGAAACCAACCAGTACCAACTTTGTCAAGAAGAGCGGTCAAATTATGCTAAACATGTTAATGCCTACCAAAAACATATGAGTGAGGGACGTGCTAAATAACATTTACTCAAATATATTTGAGCCTCTACACATACACTTTGACCGTGGGTAGATTAGAGAGAACCTTGAATAAATTTAACCTTTTATACCCAATTTAAAGTCATTATCAATGTATACTGTATCACTTCAACCTGAAAAACCCATGCCCATGATTAGTGCACATAAGCGTCTGACCATAGCTGTGCGGGGTAACCGGCGCTGTCACTGGGATAAATACATTTGTTCTTGTTTATGTTAGACTCTGTGG
Organism: Oreochromis niloticus; assembly: GCF_001858045.2. Classification (NCBI taxonomy): domain Eukaryota; kingdom Metazoa; phylum Chordata; class Actinopteri; order Cichliformes; family Cichlidae; genus Oreochromis; species Oreochromis niloticus. Next base: position 34,410,598 of record NC_031987.2, on the reverse strand, counting down.
TGAGCTGAGAGCTGGTTGTTTGCTGACATCAATGATTAGTGGACTCCATTTCTAAATTATTGTTAGTTATCACTGTTCACTGTGGATGCTCTGAGTAGAAGACAGACATGATGGTTATTTCTTTAATAATACTGAAGAATACTGTCATGACAAAGGTTAGCATCCACATGGATCTCTGTAGGCTTCATCTTCATCACGATCACTGAGATTAAACTGAGGTCGTCTTTGTGTCTGCTGCTGGGACTCTCTGTTAGATTCATGTAACAGGATTTAACTTCAGATCAGAAGTTTAGTCTCTGCATAAACTGAGCTCACTTAACTTGATTTAATGCTTTTAAAGCAGGAGCTTAAAGAAACTGATGACCGCTGGTGTTAAAATAGTTTATACTTCACTAACAAGTGCAGAATGTATGTTATTCTGTAAAATGCACTGCTTATTTAAATAAAACTATTTTGTTTCCAAGGAGCCAGACTTTGACTTTTTAAAAGTGGTCCTGAGTGTTAGTTCCCCAGGATTTATGAGTTTATGTCTGGGGGTTGTCCTCCCACTAGGGTCATTGACCCACTACTGATCATGTGCTCGTCACATAGAAAAGGCGTGATTCATTATCAGCAGAGGTTTGGGGTGAAACCGTTGTGAGATCTTGCCTCACTTTATCATGTGACCTATTGAGGTCACCTGATGCAAGATGTGAGCGGGGATTGAAGCGCCTGAGAAGGGATCTCCACACTGCATTGTAAATGGCAGACGGTGTCGTAAGCCACTCCCTCTTTCATCAGTATGATTATGAGCTTTGTGCTATTTAAAAACAGGCTTAACTAAATGTTCCAAAAGCTGGAATACCGAGATTTTTCATTTATGATTTTGAGGAAAAAATCTTTGCTGTTGTTAACATCATTATTATTATTATTATTATTATTATCATCATTATCATCTTAATACATTACCAGTAATCCTAACCCCGCTCCACAATTGTACTATCCTTCATCCTCTTCATCCTCTTCCACGTATCCAATGATACTTTTACTAACCGGGATATATTAGCACACTGAAATATTACACACAGTCTAACAGTGCATGCTTCAGTGCATCTTTTGGGTTTTTCTTTCAGTTAAACAAATTACAGATGAACTCAAAATGCAAAAGTCCACATACTGCCACTTCAGTGTGACGGGCTGAACGGTGCTACCAATGTCCAAAGTGGACAAGTGGAGGGAAAAAATGGCAGATCTAAAAAATAACAACAGCACATGAAAGTCATGTTACGAAATTGGGGAAAAAGACTGAAAGAGGACATGATCCCGCTACCATTTGCCAAAGTCTCACCAGTAATGTCTTGATGCATATTGAATAATCCAGGCAAGGAAAAATCAGTGGCAACAGGTTTTTGTTCTGTGATGAATCCAAATGTGAAACCTGTGGTTCAAAACACCTTCAGCCTGTATGGAGGAGGTCAGGTACAACAGTGAGACTCTACAGCCCTGTTTCAAACAGACCTCCTGAAAAAGAAAATAAATATGAACTTTTATACACCAAAACAATTCCATCATTGGAATTTTTAAAACTGAGATCTGCAGTTTCTTCTTCACTCACTATGTGTTAACAGACCTCTCTGCATCGAATCATATCTGTTATTAATCTCTGTCTCTCTTCCACAGCATGTCTTTATCCTGTCTTCCTTCTCTCACCCCAACCAATCACAGCAGATGGCCCCGCCCCTCCCTGAGCCTGGTTCTGCCGGAGGTTTCTTCCTGTTAAAAGGGAGTTTTTCCTTCCCACTGTCGCCAAAGTGCTTGCTCATAGGGGGTCATGTGATTGTTGGGTTTTTCTCTGTATGTATTATTGTAGGGTCGACCTTACAATATGAAGCACCTTGAGGCGACTGTTGTTGTGATTTGGTGCTTTATAAATAAAACTGAATTGAATTGCAAAGCTGAGATGATTATACAGTCCTGGGTTATTCAAAGTACGTGGAGTCATTATCAGCAGTGTTGTGATCAGCAGCCTTAGTAAATATTAATGCCTCAAATTATTTCTCTCAGAGGATGTAGGCTGTACAGAGCACTGCACATGTCAGTTTTCAAACAATTCATTGGGAAAACTCAAACTGCTTTGTGACATGGATACTTGAAACATAAGCGCTCAGTAAAAAAGCTGAAAATATAAAAAGAGCCTGTAAGTAGAAAGATTAAACATATTCGGACCTAATAGTTTACTAAGCGTCATTGTTTGTTTTCACTTTGTTTTTATTTGTTTTTCAGTGTTTTATTGATTAAGAGCTTTAGTCGCTTTATAAACTTTATAAACTCAATAATATATAACATGTGAATATTTTCATCATCAAAATATTAAATGAGGATGGAGTCATACCTACATGTAAAGGAAGGTTTGTCTCAGACAGACCATAATCAGGCACAGTGCAGCTGAGGTGCAAATCTTTAAACTGCATACAGACTTATTTATTTCAAGATGGGGTTTTTATACAGCTGATAAGACGAGTCCCTCTTCCTCCTCACTGCTAGATGACCTGATGCAGGACAGAAGTGAGCAGGTGTTCCCTACTGTTTACCTCTCTTTCCATTTCCTTAAGCTGTCTTTCTCGGCATTGTGCTGGAATTGGCAAATCCAATGAATCCATATTGTTCTTGACAGTCTAACACCAACACTGAGCTGTGGTCGGCACCTTTGTCTATCCTTGCACTAAAGTCTCTGTGAGTACTTCTGTCGGGACATCACCATCTCTGGCTGCCTCACTCATTCTGTTTCCACAGCAGGGGCGGATCTAGAAGCGTGGCATGGGGTGGCAAGTGCCACCCTAAGGATATTTCTCTAGATCCGCCCCTGTTCCACAGGACCGACTGCACGTGTGCTGTGACTGCGTGTTTGCACCTGACACAGTCTGGCTGTCCTGTGTTCCTCAGGTAAACAGCTTCAGTACCTGCTGCATATCTTTTTACCTGAAAGCCCAATAGAACAATCTCTTTAGTCAGGGCAAATTAACTCATGTCCATGGCTTATTTTTATTTTTATTTTTGAGAGTTCTGTCCGCTGGCAGATTATTTAATCAATCCTCCACGTGTTTGATGTTTTTATGCCTGATCTCCAGGATTTGATTACAACTGACTGTCCATCAGGAGGTGTGGATCTGGTCTTTAGTCTGCTAGATTAATATGTATACTTATGCTGAGGTTCTGGTGCAGGGATGGTGTCAGTTTGCTCAGTGGAGTCTGTGGGGTTCACCTGCTTAAGCTGTTGTTGGTCTTTCAGCCCCCCACAGAGGACAGCGAAATTATAACAAGATTTGAAGTTCAACTAAGTGTTAAGAACAGTGAGGAGGATCCACTGTAGCCCCTGTTGATATTTTTCAGAGTTCACAGTTTTCCCCCTAACGCAGTCACAAGAAAGCTTTCCTAAGAGAGTTTGGGCTGAAAGGTGCGCATACCAAACACCTACTGTATATGCTGTTGTGTAGGCTGTTTGTCACATATACTCTATTTTCATGTATGGTTGCACATGTTTCAATAAATCACATTACTGACTGTTTGAAGTCGAAGTTAATAATGACACTTAAAAGATGTTTTTAAGATAAGAAAAGATAAAGCATACCTTATTTATTCCATAAATGATACATGTGTTCATCTGTGCTGTTTAAGAAAAAACAGGCGTTCTAGCTCAGAGTTTTCTTGTGACCTTAGCCTAACCTCAGGTGGGACACACTATGACAAATATATACTATAAGCACACAGATACTGCAGTATAGTACATTTCCTGAAGTACAATTCTTTTTATGATGCTGCAGTTTCCTGACGGGAAATGGTGATTTCTACCAGCTGCCTTAAATAACCTCGAGTTCATTCTAACAGCTCTGTGGTTGAGGATATAATAGAGTTAGTCAGTTACATCTCACTGTGAAAAATTCCCTGCTGTCCTTCACACGCAATTCTTCCCTTTCCAAAGGGCAGCAGTCCTGCTTCTTGTCAAGCCTCTGCCTGTTTGAAAAGCGCTGCAGTTCAGAGTGCACTGATGTCCAACAGGCATCTGATCAGTTTTCTTTCAAATACACAGCATAAAATGAATCTTTCGGTGGTATGTAGCTGCCTGACAAACTAACAACACAGCATTACAACAACCCAAGAGCTGCAGTACAGGAGGTTCCACATTTACCTCGGTTCCTTCACCATCAGACGGAGAACTAATAAAAGAGATCCTGCTCCTCCCACGTGATCGTCTTTACATCCGTGTCATATAAAACCTACCAAGGTTCTGTTGCTCGCACACAAAGACCTTACTGACCAAGTTTAATGTTAGGGCCCACCCTTCTGTGCAGCTGATTCTACTCAGCAATTAGGCCAGGAGTACTTCAGGCCAGGCAGCGCAGCGTGCCAGGGAACGTTTGCTTTGCTCTGAGCTGTGTTTAAATGCATTCTTGTGCTCAGTGGAGAAGAGGGTATCCCACCAGTGCTTTAAGGTCTCAGTGCAGCCCTGTCATGATTTATTCTTCATGTACTGGGAGGGTCAAAGCTGTCTCATCTGTTCAGACTGTAGCAGCATCACCTGCTGTATAACTGTCTTTAAATGTTCCTGTTATTATCTATGTAAGAACAGTCCTGGGAAGTAACAAAGCACAAATACTCCATTACTGCACTTAAGTACAATTTTAAGGTGTCTGTACTGTACATGAGTATTTTTTCTGACTACTTTACTTTAACAAATAGCTATACTTTTACTTTGCGTTTAACACATTTGAGGGGCGTTATTGTTTCATCACTGCGGGTCTTTGAACATCGAATCGATTTGAGCCTGAACAGAAACATGTGAACGGCAGACATGTTTGTGTATTAATCATAAAAAGATATGAAAGAGGCAAAACTGTGTGCCACAGTCAGGGTTCAAGTCTGACGGTGCTTTTTTCAGCTTGTTTTGTTGCCCAACACTGGAACGACTGCAGGGTTCCATACGTTTCAGTTGCAGTGTTTCAGCATCATGCTTGCCCTACTGAAGACGAGCGAGCATAAAGGAAGCAACGCTTTTTTAAGTGGCGTGTAATTATCAGACATCAAATAAAAATACTGTTTGTGTGTGCAGTTACACACTGTGTGCTGCAGCCAAAGGTCCAGCTGCTGTATTTCACATGCAGAGAAAAGAAAGAGAACTCGGAGATGGAGACAGATAAGAAAGACCGGACAGGAGAGGAAAAACAAGCTGAGGCAGACCAACTGTGTTATTTAAAATCCTCTGCAGGTTAGTGCAGGACAAACAGGTGAGTTTGCTGCACTGTGATGGACTTACAGTAAAGAAAAGTGTGTGACTGGTGCAGAGTGGCTGTGGTTTCATGGTCAGAGTTGGTCAAGTGTAGCCAAAATTATGATGTTTAGATCCATTCACTGAATTCCACCTTTATTCCAGCTGTATAGTGTCTGGTATAACAGCAGTATAAACAGGGTAGTGTCAGTGTAAAGGGTGGAAATCAACCAGGACGACTCAGGAAACATCTGCTTACATCTGGTTGAATTCAGTTGAGTAAATCCACAGAGCAGCAGGTCAGCTGATCACAGCAGAGGTCACAGTAAGAAAATCTACTGGAGCTCTGAACACCAGTTACTGTGAGTTGTGAGCCATTAGTCCACCTGCTGAATCCACTTTAACCTCGTCCCTTCTCATTTTCCTGTTAGAGGCAAAGTCATCCTCTACAATGTAGCTAATTTTTATTTTCCTCCTTAAAGGGAAAGACCATCTCTGAATCGAGGAGGGGGCCTAAGGGTACATCTGTCACCATCTTACCATGCTGTGATTGCAGCCATTCCCCAACTCTCTGTGAATGGGACTCATGGACATTGATCAGTAACCACTGATCAATGTCCATGACAATTTGCATAATTAAGATGAAGGAACTGACCTCCCAGCCCATTGGTCCTTCAGTGGGCTGGTTTCAGTCATTATGCAAATGTACTGTTTATAAGGTTGGAAACCTGCAGTCAGCTGAGACTGAAGAAGTCAGCTGATTACAACGAAACGTTTCTCCCACTGAAAACTTCCAGATGAACAGAATCAAACTTTTGGGGACTCCTTAAAGGAAAATTAAAATTAAAATTTAGACTGAAATTGTATTTATTTCCATCTTCTAATATTTTGTTATTATTACATTAATAAAGCACAAGGTTTAGTTAGCTTTGCAATAAAATAGCTGGTAAGCGTCCTCCAAAGAGCTACTCTTTACTTTCTTACTTTGAGTACATTTAAGAATCTGTACTTTTTCACTTTTACTTGAGTAAAGAAAGAGAGTTGAATCGGTACTTTTGCTGGAGTATTTTTTTACTAGTATCTAGTACTTCTACTTAAGTACAGAATGTCTGTAGTTTTGCCACATCTGTGTAGAAAAAGTTTGAATTACTACATTTTGAAAAATAGCTAACAATAGTAAATATATATTCAGTATTGTTGGTTATTTTTCAAAATATAGTAATATGATACTATTATACTATATACTATGATACTTGGCATTATTTCAATAATTCATTATAATGAATTATTGAAACAATGCCAAGTATCATGTAAACGTATGCTGCAGAACCTAGGATGCATTATTTAAAATGAGTGGCAGCTTATTAAAGCCCTGTGGATTCACCACAGCCTCCCAGCACTCCCAGCACTCCCAGCACTGCATCACCTGCTTTGAAAGCAGCATAAAGAGCTGCAGCGACAGAAGCCTCAGAAACCTGTCGCTGCTCCATCCTGTGCTGCTGCCAGTGTCTGCATTTCACTCCAACGTTGTCCTTGTTGCTTTTTGGAACAGAAGTTTGCAGCGATGCATTCTCACCAGCTCGGTTTGATGGATGGAGGTAGCTAATCACAATCAAGCTCATGTTCATTTACAGCTGAATTCATTTCTGTTTCCAAAATCATTCCAATCAAAGCAAGTGTGGAAATTATCTTGATGAGGAATACTGATGTGTAAATTAAACTGAGATAATCTAAAAGCCTATGAAAAAATACTTTTTACTGGGGGAATCGGTAAAATTTCCAGGTCGACCTACAACAGTCACTTTCCCTGCTGCACTTTACAGCAAATCTCATTCATAGTAACTGAAGGCCTGAAGGTGACGTGGTAGAGCTTCCTAAGCCTCCATCTCAGGCAGTGCTCTGCAGGAATATAACATATTTGCCCCCCTCTTCTTTTCATGTCAAAGTTTATGTTTACATCAAAATTGTCGACTCTTTCAGAAAGTTAGGACTTTACCGACACAAAGACAAAACAACCCAAAACACTTGAAATCTGACTGCACTTTTTCATGAAAACAAAGCACTTACATTAACACGCTGTGTTTGTGCTGCAGGTGGAAATTATATCTGACACCCTGTTTAAAGTGATTTTCTTTGTACCTGCAGCAAAACTGAGTATTTGTGTGTATTTGAACCAGTGACAGGTTTTCAGGAGGGAATGTGAAGATGGCATCTGTTATAAGGAAGTATGCTCAAGCTGTTTACAAAGAAACAATGTGGGGAGCTCAGGGTGTGAGCAGTGTCAGCGACAACTGTCTGTCAGCAGTGTGAGGTCAGGTGACGCGGTGAAAATCACCTTGTTAACTATCTGAGAGATGCTTTTCACATTACTAACATCATGAAAATATTACACTGTGTCCCAGGCAGATGTGGATAGTAACGAGCTACATTTAGTTGAGGAAGTTTAGGAAAAAAATGTACTTGTAAAAGTACTTTTATTGCACCATACTTTTTACTTGAGTACATTTGTGAAGAAGAAACGCTACTTTTATATCAATATTGGACTCGTTACATTTTTCATATAATTTATTTCACACATTAGTGACTGCTAATAAGAAATCATGCTGCCAGTGGATCCACCTGTAACTCCTTCACCAATCAGATGTAGCCGTGCAGTCACATGACCAGATATAGAGTGTGCGGTGTGTCCTGTGTGAGCTGAAACCAACGGACATTTCAGCGTAAAACAACTCAACTTCTAACCTGAGGAAACATGTGGCAGTAAGTTGGCTCTAAATATCTTTTTGCTGTGGTAGGTGGACGTCAGTCTTATGTTACAGCAGCTGTGTCCCTGATACAGCACATGAATTAAGTGGCTGAAGCACCACCTCAGCATGCAGTCAGGTTCCCGATCATTTTATCCAGGTGTGCATGTTTAAAAGTTTCAGGACAGCCGCCCTCGAGGACTGGAGCCTGACTCCTCTGGGTTATAGAATCACAGTCTCAGGCAAGGGCGTAGATTTGGTTTTGGCATTGGTGGGGACGGATGATTCAACCACTGAACCCCGCCCTGTTTCTTTTTTTCCCTTTTTGTCTTTGCTTCTTGATAAAAAAAGGAGAAATATACTTGCCTACATGTGCTATTCTACATGCTTTTAAACCATTTAAAATCACAATTCATAGTTTTATATGTGAATTATATAATGTTAAATTACTATTAAACAAATGACTGACTAAGTATTTTAGACTTTAGTTTACTTCAGCCATATTCCATATAAATCAGGTATCATACAAAAATAAAAAAAGCTTCAAATACAGTCATGACAATAAAGAATATGACTTTAAGGACTTACGAACATTACTTCAGTTATATTACACCAACATCTGTGATACATTAGCACTAAGGGAACACTGACTGACCTGCTGGTTTTTGTCCATAAAACTACTCATCTAAGATCACCACAAAGTAAAAGATCTCTCAGCAACATTATGCAACATTTTAGGCACTATTGCCCCGATCAACTCAGTGAGCTGGGATGTTTTATTCTAAACATGAACTACTGTTACAGCAACAGACATGGACTACTGGTGCCCCACACAACAACTCAGTGTCCACTGTGTGAAGGAGCCAAACACATGCCTTCTCCTCTCGTTAACTGAGATAAACTGCTGGCATATTTGTTTTACATCTATACAGTCCAGTCTCTCCTGGTGGACATGGCAACACGTTATTCATGGTTACATACAATTTTAGACTGATGTGGGCCAAAGCCTCGCACATACTTGCCAACACTGAGACCTCAGAATTAGGGAGACATTCAAAAGGGCTGTTGGTGGGGGGAGTGGTATACATACAAAAAAACTTGAATCTTACAGTGTTTGTTAATCGGATAAAATAAGTTAAATGTCACCGTTATTATTGTCCGGCCGGAAACAGGCTGGGGGTGCCCAAATTCAGAGGCTGTGTCCACCTGAGGACCCGGCCTTCGCGATCTAAGTGGGCCGGGTCCTCCAAAAGCCAGGTAGACCAGAAATGAGCGACTGTGAAATTGGACGGGAGATTTTTGGGAGGGGCACTGAAATTTGGGATTCTCACGGAAAAATCAGGAGGGTTGGCATGTATGGCGTAGCATAGCCTGTAACGTTATTATGACGGACACATTTTATGAGTGAACTTGACTTTAAGTGACTTACAGGTTTCTTTGAAAAACACTTTCTTATATCCAGGGTCTTCCTGTTTGCTGCCATCCTCCTCTCCTCCTTGCAGGTCCTCGCAGCGCAGGCTTGCCGCTGCTAAAACTAAACAGAGCTCCCTGAAAGGCACAGCCAATCACATTGGCCATATTTGTCACATGAGGTAGGTCTCCAATAGAGAACGTAATTTAACTCTTTCTGCACCGCTGGGTGAATGAGACGCTGACAGATCGTTTTTTTCTTTCTATCGGTTTTGTTTTTATTTACTCGAAGAGATCAAATTATTGGTGGGGACAATTCAGTAATTGCTGGATATTGGTGGGGACATGTCCCTTCTGTCCATGCCAAATCTACACCCTTGGTCTCAGGCCTTGTTCACATTTACATGGATATTTCTGCTGCATTTGCAACTTTATTATGAGAAAAGGAGATTTTTTTCTTTTTTTACCTGAGTATGTGGGGGTTGTTAGAAAAAAATGATCCCTTTCTCTGCTACAGACTACATCAGCATGGGCAGCTCTACCAGAGGGGAAACCAGGGGCCACCCCCTCCCAAAATACTAGTCCCTAAAACACTTGTAAAAGCGAATTGCTTCTTTGTTGAAAAGCCTCTTATAGCCTTTGTTTTCTTAGAATATGATACAATAACTCGTTTTAAAGTGTTTTTGTGGATGTTTTGTTGACTCCATTTACACACAGGGGATTTTCACATACGTTACTGTAGAGCTATGTGCCACCCTGCTTACACCTCTTGTGTCTCCTTTGCCACCCCATGAAAATTTTCTAGATCCGCCACTGTTCATCAGTAATTAAGCTGTTCTAATATCTTTCTTTTGTCCACACATGACCCTTTGTCCTGACTCCTTCTTCAATAAACTCCAGCTATGAGCCGTAGAAGTTCATAACTAAGAAGAAAGGCTAAACGGTGTCCAAGAAATTTCCAGTTACATTTTTTTTAAAGGAGTCTCTTAGCTAGCGCTGCTTAGCCTTGTATAAATTCATCTTTTCAATCTTAATTTTGAAATCACCACAAACCGTTTGCGCGGGATATGAATGGCACAATTTTTGTTTTTTAGTGGAAACACACAGACGGCATGACTTCTTTTTCTTTCAAAAATGGGGAAAAATGTATTTTTTAAAGTGTATACAAACTGCTTAGTCACATGAAGTTTCATAGTCTGATTTCTTTTTTCTGCCAACAGAAGGGCCAAGCCCACAAAATGTAGATCTATACAGAACAAACAGAACACAGACAACAAAAGTCTTCCTCTTCTACTGAGTCACCTGTGAAGAACTCACTGGCTCTACGCAGGTGACACAAACAACTCCTGCTTACGTTTGTGAGGCCAACCAACCATTTCCTATAGGTGAGACAGCCTCCTAAAGAATATCATGGAAACCTTGCAACCTCAGTGTAATGACAAGGAAAACTTTGTGCTCAAACATACAAGAAGCTGCCAAGAACATGAAGAACATAACCATCAAAAAACTGAGCACTGTCAACTATGTTGCTACCACACAGACTGCTGGTCAGCCAGAAAACAGCACCTACAAGTCACTTGTTCCTGGATGACATCTCTTTTTTGCACTGACTTGTAGACCTCTTAAAAGTTTGACGTTTTTGCCGCAGCAGTAGAAGAAATTCATTCAAGGGACCAGGACAACAGATAGTGGTTCAAATGTCTTGACGGCCTTTGGATTATATATAAAAGCCTTCAATGGACAGGAGGATGGAGGGTTCTACCCTTGATGATGCAGTTAGAGGTGGAGTATCAAGATGTGTGTGCCATTTTGAAGTGGTGAGTACCACCAAACGTGTGCATGTCATCTGCTCAACCTTATATCATCAGTTGATGCTATTGCTGCAGAAGCTGCTAATCACACATATAAGAGGTTGTCTCAGTTAGAGTCTGCAAAACGTCATGCTCTGTGAAATGAACCAGCAGGTCAATCATCGCTAATGACAAAGTGGAATGTGAATGCAAGTTTCAGTTTTTCTGACCCCGTCAGACTCGTTGGAGCTCCGTGGTCCTTGATGTGGAAAGAGTTGTGCACATTCATAGAGATAAAGGAGAGAAAGCAATCCGCAATGTTTGCATGGCGTTAACTTGTATTGTTTTTAAATATTAATGTGTGAATCCACCCTTCCTTAGTAACTTTGTTTCACACAGACAATGCACAGTAATCACATTGTCATAGAAATGGCTAGGACTTGTTACTTGTTATTTTTTTAAACCTTTTTAGGTTAAATGCTGCTGAAATGGAATTTTTGGCTGAGTACACTGCTGTGATGAAGCCTGTTGCCATGGCCCTTTACATCCTCCAAGGGAAATCATCTGTGCACATGCTGCCAACACTTTACCAGCTGCTAGAGAATCTGAGGAGGCTGAGTCATCTTGCAAAATGTGCAGCCCTCTTGTTGATACCCTGCAGGACAGGATCCAGAAATGTTTCAGGGTAATAATGAAAAACCCTGATTGCAGTATTTCTACCAAGATTCAGGACATCCTGGACCACAGAGGAGAGCATCAACAGCTGGGAAATATACTTGTTATGCATTAAATTGTGAGCCACTGGACACTGACTTATATTGACTTTAATGGTTACTGTGATTTAGGATTATAGTGTTAGTTAGAAAAAAACATTAGTGTTATAAAGTTGTCATGGCAAACATGAGACGCTTGGTAGTCTGTACAGCACAACAATCACACACAGACAGAAACCTCTCAACTTCATCAGACATCACCCTGACACAGAGTTGGATGAGACCAGCACAAAGTAATATTATATGAGCAATATTAATTTAAAGTAATGCTACTCGAGGACCATTTTTGGCTCCTCAACCCACCTGTGGTCCCAGATCATACCGTTACTTCATACTGTGCCAAGACAAAACTGTAAAGAATTATTTACATTTCAGTCCTTGCACAATCCTGAACTTTTATTGTACTTTATTGTATTGTACTGTTCTTCTTCCAGTCTGTGTTCCTAGTTTCAACAAAATTAATGGAATTTTTAAAGCCACAACACACAAATGTTGTGTTTAGACCAGGGGTCGGCAACCTTTCTGATGAGTGCCATCTAAAATTTCCTCAGAAGTCAGTGTGCCATATGATTGCATTAACAATAAATTTAATAACGCTCTATATGAACAGTTACACACGATATAGAACAACTTTATAGGATTATATTTGTTCGCAGATGTTGGCAGCTATCAGCGAATAGTTATCAGCTATTTTAAAACAAAAAAGACTCTTTTTATCCATAACAGCAAATGAACTGTACAACAGAAAATGCAAATGCTATTTATGGTCTCCTCACAACAATGATAAGAAAAATAAACTGTGCCAATATGGCATGTCTGTTAATACAGAGACACACGTGTTAATGTGATCTCTGGTCTCCCACTCAGAGACACAGGTCTCCCAGTGTCCAGCATTCAGACGGCTACCTGAGGACACTCATGTGAGAGAAAATCTGCTCACACAGATATGTAGAGCCAAATACTGTCAATAAGGCCTCTGCAATGTTCTGAAGACAGTTAAACTTGTCAGGTAGTGATGTCCAGCAGGTGAAAATGCAGCTCCATGAACACGCACAGCTGTAGATTCCAGCTGCGTTCGTAGTTCTGCAAACTTTGACCCCCACAAAGTCGAGGTTTTCAGTTCAATCAGCTGCATTTCGATGTCCTCTGTGTCCAGCCAGTTAATGCGAGACAAACCCAGCTGCTCATTAAAGCTTTCTGGTTTGATCAGAAAAGAAAACACTGGTCCGTACACCTGAAAGTCCCTAAAACACATTGTGAATTCTGTCTTGAGTCTACGGATGTATCCGTGTATTTCCGTGGTGCTGATGCTGCGCTGAGCGGGCAGCTCCTGAAGCATTTGAAGTGTTGGAATGTGGAAAGCTAACAACATCCCTCTCACCGGTAGGTTAAGTGATTTTTAGCCAATTACAAGTTGAATCTGGTAGTTGGGGTTGTTAGCTAAGATACCGTCATTAAGAAACGGCACAACTAATGTGTGTATGCGAGCTAATTTGCGATGTGCACCGCTGGCCCGGCCATTTATTTTTTAATGCACCTTCTCAGATTAATTCACTGCGTGTCGTGTCCAGGGCTGGACTGGGACAAAGAATCGGCCCGGGTATTTTGACTAGAGACCAGTCCACCAGGTATTAAAGCCTTTGAATGAAAGCAAACGCTGTTGTGACAGTGATGTACAGTCTTGTTGGTATATGTATGATTTCTATACATTTTACATCAGATAAAAACTTTGGTTGTAAGCTTCAGATAATTATTTATTAAAGCGAGACATTTTAAATGAGAATAAGAAAGAAAAGTATTTCTTTGTGCCCCCCTTTCCCTGTTAATGCCCTACCTGGCCCCCTGGCATAACTTTGCTAGACCCGCCCCTGCACAGTTACCAGCTGTCAGCTACATAGAAAAGGATCCTGGTGTTATTTGTCTCTCAGAAACAGTTCATAACTTCCCTTCAACTCATTCATGTCACCTAAAAGGTAAACCTGTTTCTCCATCACCTGTTCAGCTCTGATGATTCAGTAAGGACATCTCCTGGTTTCATCTTCATGTTTCCCTCTCACCACATATTCAAACCGATATCATGACCAGCAGCTTTACAGCTGTGGCTCCAGCAAACATCAGCTGATACTAGAAATTAATATTAAATAAATTCTAACAGCAGCTGATCAAGCTTAAACGTGCTGCTGTTGTTTAGCGCAACATCCGCTGGTTTCCTCTTTCTGGCGCAAAGTGGGCGATAAACAAACAAGAGGGAAAAGCTGATCAGCTGATCATTGATTAGTTTCATGATTGAAGTAGCAACAGGAGAGGGAGGGGGGAGAAGAAGAGGCAGCTGACAGCGTAAACCCACATAGCAGACAGGTCTGGCCCGGATCCGGCATCAAGCCGGCACTTCTGACTGACTGGTGTCATGGCAGGGTGTATGTCAACCAGATGTGGGCCAGGTCTGGCAATGATGGCAATATTTATGTCCCTATTTTCCAATTTCAGTTAGGAGACCCAAATGCCATGTTGCAATACTATACCTGCAATGTTTCAAATGCAGGTTTGACAGGTTTGTGAGTGTACACTTTATCCAAAACCTAGTGAGGGTTTACTCATGTTTACCACAGGGTGGCTGTAGCTCAAGAGGAAGAGCAGGTCACCTAGTGGTTAGTTCCCTGGCTCCTCCAGTCTGCATGTCAAGAGTGTGAATATGTATGAATGTAGTTAGTAGTTAGGAAGCACTCAGTTTGGAGAAAGTTTGATTGGGTGAATGTAGCATGTTGTATAGAGCACTTTGAGTAATCTGGGAGAGTAGAAAAGTGCTGTATAAGAATCAGTCCGTTCACTGTCTGAACAGAGTGTCGTCATGTAACTTTTGCAGTGTTATGTTCCGGCACATGTTGTTATTACATGGTTTGATTAAGGTACACATTAGGCTGACATCTGGGGCCAGAGCTGAAACTGTTCTGGGCCAGCACAGGGCCAGCAGTGTGTCTGCAAGTGGCCTTGTGCTGGCCCATGTGTGGGCCACCTCTGGCAAACCGGATCTGGGCCACCAAAGGGCCGCCATTCTTTGTGGTATGTGGGCCATGTGTAAGCACATTGTGTGGGACAGATCTGGGCCATACCAGTTTTGCTATGTGGGAAGACAATAACTCCAGCTTTGTGTCTTTTTCCATTGTAGCTGAAGTACAGGACAAACTGTGTTCCTTTTCACCTCAACACGAAACGCGTAATATTTTCTCTGAATGAGGGACGATTCCGTTTTTTACGGGACGGTTGGCAACTCTACTAACTAACCTTATGAATAAAATAAAGTTCACTATCAATAACACCACAGCACTCGCCCAGCTGTATAGAAACTCCGTCATGCTAGCTAGTACGCAGTACGAGTTATTGTAACTGACTGTAAAAAGTCAGCACAATGAAAACAAACTCCACCTAAACTTGGTTTATATCTGACCCAGATAGACTGCAGGTCATAACTTCTTACCAGAAGTTCAGTTCACCTGACGCTCGGACCAGCAGCCGCCTCGAGTCTCTCCTCCTCCTGCCTCCCCTTTCCCTCATCCACCTGCTGGCCTCTGTGGAAGCTCCGCCACAGCCACCACCAAACAACTGAGTTATTTTTACACATCTGGCAGCATCTGGCCAATCCACCACCTTTCATTGTTTATACCATTAGAAAAGAAAAAACAACAACAAAAAAAACCCCATCGACCCATAAAAACGAAAGGATGGCCAGTCCAGCTATGGTCGTGCCATCAGTTAACCCTTGGCATGCCAGCTGTAGCACGCGTGCCCAGGGTTGCTGACCCCTGGTTTAGACCATAGTGCTTCCAGCATTGCAGGAATTTGTGGAGCTTTTCCTGCTGTAACATCACAATAGCCCAGTCCACAGAATGAAGTCATTAAAGCACCACATTTTTGGTTCTCAGGGACTGCTGGAAACGTCCACTTTTTCATCATTTAATTCCCAAAAATAAACTATTTTATATTCATTTCACATGAAGTCAAATTTTTCAATTTTCTTTTTGTAATAATTGTGATTATTATGGCTCATAGTTCATTCAGAAATCCTGCATAGAGGCAAAGAATCCAAAGTGTTTTAAGTTGAGTGTGAAGCTTCCAGTCTGTGATGATTTAGGTGCCGTGTCATGCTGGTGTTGGTGGTGGTTAGTCCACTGTGTTTTATCAAGTCCAAAGTCAACACAGCTGTCGACCACATTTTAGAGCACTTCATGTTTCAGTTTGCATCAAGCCTGATAGAGATGTTCATTTATTTTTCCAACAGGACTCGGCACCTCCCAAATGGTCTGCTGACCATGTTAACACCCACTCATCTGACCTGAACCCGATCCAGAATTTGTGGGGTATTGTCAAGAGGCAGATAAGAAACCCAAAAATACAGTTGAATTGAAGGCAACTTTCAATCAATCTGGACTTCAGTAACAGCTCAGCAGTCCCACAAGCTAACAGCTGCATGCCACGTGACTTTGATAGAGTAATTTGTCATGAAGGAGCCTCAACAAAAAAACTTTCAGTAGCTGGACGTTTCTTCTAAATCCTTTTTTGATTGGCCTTAGAAGTATGTTCTAATAACATGCTGGATTTCACATAATCATGGGATATATGATAATAACAATTACAACAAAAGTTCCAATCCTCTAAGTAGCCTCTAACAGTTTTAGTGTTGATTTCTGTGCCAAAGACTCAATTTTCTGTGAAAATCCAAAGGATCTGACATTGATGCTCCCTCCAGTGTGCCATGCCTCACTCCCCTCTTCTACTTTCTCACAACTGTGTAAGTAAAAGACACACTAGAACAGGGATGGGGAACTCCAGGCTTCAAGGGCAAGTGTCCTGCAGGTTTTAGATGTGTCCTTGATCCAACACAGCTGATTTAAATGTCCCGAAGTTCTCCAGAGGACTGATAATGAACTAATCATTTGATTCAGGTGTGTTGACCCAAGGTGGGTTCTGTCCCTCAAGGACGCCTTCCCTCGAGGCCTGGAATTCCACACCCCTGCCAAGAAGATTAGAAATGAAGTCCACTACCATCAACAATCGATCAGCTCACAGCACAGTCAATCAACACAAACACCAAACAAACAGAAAAGAAAACAGATCTAGCTTCAGATAGTGGCTATGGTGAAGGGCTCACTGCCAACCTGAAGAACTGTGTAGATGGACAGAGTTAGGTACCTGGATTGCCACTTGCACAGAGAGGTCTATATTTTCTTACAGGAGAAAATTTACCCTAATCGAGTCTTTAAGAGATGACGTGATGAATCCTTCTTCTGCGCCCAGACTACTCTGCGTTTAATAAGGCTGTTGTGTTTTTAACACGTTTTAATGCTTTGCATCTTGTTCTATTTAATCCGAACAAGCCCCTAAAAACAGTCAGTGATCACTGTCGGCCTCTCTCGGTTTTCATTACTGCTATTCATTTTAAAGCTCAGTTTTTAAAATCTTACGCTGTACCTACAGCCCAGCCCATGCAGCAGTATATTAATGACTAACCTCGTATTGTGGATGGATTATCTCAGTTGTTCTCCTGACTGAAGTTTGGTCCGTTTACAGCATCCTGCCATGCGATTGCATTTGTCCCTAACCATCAGGAACCCTCACGTTAACTTTTATCGACTGGAAAAAAGTTAGTTAGCGATCACGTAGCACATCATTATATACCAGCTAGCCCAACTTCAGTAACCCTACAAACGTCACTGCTGTTTAGTTTTCTGTCTTCA
This sequence comes from Oreochromis niloticus, assembly GCF_001858045.2. Taxonomy (NCBI): domain Eukaryota; kingdom Metazoa; phylum Chordata; class Actinopteri; order Cichliformes; family Cichlidae; genus Oreochromis; species Oreochromis niloticus. The sequence continues at coordinate 34,392,907 of NC_031987.2, read as the reverse complement.
TTTATGTTGGAAGTGATAGCAGAGCTGTACGTTTGAATGTTTCAGAAATCTCTCAGTCAGAACATGCTATATCATGTTTAGGTGGAAACTAGCGAGCTAACTTCCTGCTAACTGCTAACTCTGTTAAATTTAATAAATCCTGTTTTCATGGATGCCTGGATGTTAAACTTAATTGTTACACCTGGTAAAGCAGCAACGCTGATCATTTTATTAAAGATGAAAGAATTTAGACAGTTTTTAACTCTCAGTGATGCCGCAGTGTTCGTTTGAGTTTGGGACCTGAAGCGGACGGAGCTTTAGACCCAGACATGGCTAATGACATAAGACATAAAGACCAGATTAGATGTTTTTGCAGACACTGTGTGGCCCAGTCATCTCACATTTAACTTCAATATTTAATGTGATATAATATGATGATATAATTTCAATAGTACAGAATTTCAATGAAGTTGGGACGTTGTGTAAAACTAAATAAAAACAGAATACAATGATTTGCAAATCCTTTTTAACCTATATTCAATTGAACACACTACAAAGACAAGATATGTAATGTTCAAACTGATAAACTTTATTGTTGTTTTGCAAATCTTCACTCATTTTGAATTTAATGCCTGCAACACGTTCCAAAAAAGCTGGGACCGGGGCATGCTGACCACTGTTTCATCACCTTTCCTGTTAACAACACTCAATAAGTGTTTGGGAAATGAGGACACTACAATTGTTGAAGCTGTGTAGGTGGAATTTTTTCCCATTCTTGCTTGATGTACAACTTCAGTTGCTCAACAGTCCTGGGTCTCCTTTGCTGTATTTTGCACTTCATAATGTGCCATACATATTCAATGGGAGACAGGTCTGGACTGCAGGCAGGCCACTCTTTCACTTCGAAGCCACGCTGTTGTAACACATGCAGACTGTGGCCATACCATCACAGATGCTGGCTTTTGAACTGATAACAATACGGATGGTCCTCCCTAAGACCTGCAAAGGATTTAATATTTTGATTATGTCCTGGTGAAATATTAGAATTGAAAGCGCATGTAATTTCTTTTCAACATGACTATATGTGGCTATTATTCACAGTACTTCATGACGTATTGTATATACTAGAAAGCGACTGGTAAATTTAGTTTTGGACTCTGAATTTTTGAACCCTCAACATTATCATTTCAGCTGCAGTCATGTTAGTTTTTTGGAGCCAGAAGTTACCATATTTGGATGAGAGACTGGATGCTGCCACATAATAGCAAGCATAGAAGAAATATGCTCTCTCTTTCTAGTCCCCGTCAGTACGCTTTCTGCAATGTTCTCGATAAACTGGAGTTTTCCTGATAATAACATATAGTCCAGCCTAGAAGTAATAAATGCATGAACTGGTTTTTCAGCGTCACTCTGACACAAGATATTTCTAACTTGAGATATATTGTGCAAATGGAATCCTAGCAATCCTACATATTTGTTCAATATCTGAAATTAACATGAACAAACTAATAAAATACTAGACTTCGACTCAACCAAACAGATGCACAAACATCTTGAATGGTAGAAAACCATACATCTAGAAAGTATGCACAGAACTTCACTTCTTCCACATTTGCACAGTTCAGTAATGTACAGACATACAGAGACATCCTTGATAATAACCTGCTCCACAGTACTTTGTACCTCAGACTGGAGCAAAGGTTCTTCCAACAGGACAATGGCCCTAAGCACACAGTTAAGATAATAAAGGACAGCTTCAGAGCCAGTCTGTGAAGCTGCTCGAGTGGCCGGCCAAACATCTCTTGAGATATGTAAAAATGTCTGTGTGCTGACCAGATGAGAAGTTCTGCAAAAAAAACAATGGGACAAACTGTCCTGAAATAGGTGTGCCTAGCCTGTAGCATCACACTCAAAAAAAGGTGAGACTATAATTGCAGGCAAAGGTACTCAAACAAAATATGCAAATGCTGTGAATACTTAAGTACAGGTTATATGTTTAGAATAAATATGCAAGGATTTCAAGCACATTTTTAACTTTGTCATTATAGTGTATTGTGTGTAGAATTTTGAGGTGAAAAATGAATTGAATCCCCCTCAGAATAAAACGGTAGCTTTAAAAAATCATGGGTAAGATCATTTTAATTAAAATGCTCCAAAGGCACCAACGGCACAAACTTAGTGATTAGGGCTCAGTTTGATGGTTCCAGTGAGTGATGATGAAGCCCAGTACACATCAGTCTGCCAGTGGATTAACTCCCTATACAGTTGTTATGAAAATGGAAACTGGTCAAGGTTTTATGTACCAGTCTGTAAAAATGCTTTTTAATGCTTAAAAGTTGGGAATTTAAACAATCGTAGTTTATCTGGACTGACTCACTTCTGCATCAAGCCTCATGTGGCGCCTAGAGGAAATGCAGCTGTTGTTGTGTCATTTTTCAGCCCCTATGGTTGGATTTAAGCTGTGCATAAAAACTGTGTGATAACCTGGAACAAACTCAGATTTACATTTGACAAATGACACTGACAGAAGGTCCATTCACCTGTTGCAGTCACAGAAATAATGTAAAAGTAATTAAACAGACGATGTTTTCTCATAAACATGGGTAGAAAGTTCAATTAAAAAAAAAAATGAAAGTGATATGTGCTGTCAGAGTTCTTAGAGTGAAAACCAGGAATGGTTACTCCGACTTGCACAATAAATAAATAAAAAGAATCAAGGTCCAAACGCTGCAGCTGCCCATGCTGGCTTACATGAAAGTGTGTAAACACAACAACAATATACACACCTCTGTGTTCACAGAATAAAACGTCGGACATTATATATGTGTGTGTGTGTGTGTGTGTGTGTGTGTGTGTGTGTGTGAATGAGTGAGGGAGAGAGCCAGAGAGAGGAGTAGGGGGACACAGACCCCAGGACAGATTGACTGCTCTCATGCTGCCACCATGGCCATGACGTCACGACCTGCTTTGGTCAGATACTTCAAATAAATAACTGTTTTTTTTTTTCAACTCAAAAGTAGCAACATATGGTGGATGTTACAAAAGCAAACGTTCTCACAATGAGTCCATTCCACCTTAAAAAGCTGCCTCGACAGACTGTACACACGTTTCCTGAAAACGCCCCGTGTAAGGGCGAGAACGAAAACTCGAGTGACTCTGAATAATAATAATAAGAAGGCGGCGTTGTTTATCCAAAGGAGAGGGGTTGGACATCGGTACCAGACTTCTGTGCCAAGCATTTTTCCATTTACTCCCCTCTCAGTAAACCTACCAGCACTACCCAGTGTACCCTCACTGCGCTACCGACCAAGGTCAGCAACAGTGACCGCCAACGGGAGCTGTCAATGCGGCAGCAGCCCTCCGCGGGCCCCGGCAGGTCTATAACTTGGGATTTAGATCATCAGGCTAAATAAAGGACTGTCGCCTGTCGGATGGATGAAAGCGCCGGAGTGGAGGAGTGAACGAGCTGAAGAGAAGTTAGTCTAACTTAAAGGCTGTGAGAACTACCTGCGTGACACCATGTTGAGAAACCCGGGGACCTATGCGAACAAGAAAAGGAAGAAGCCCGCCCTCAAACAGTAAGACTTTTTACTAAGACAGCACCGACTCCACAGCTTTTCTTTACCTTATAATAACAGCAGAGTTACCACTGTTAATAACAACATTATGGCCGTACGTGTTAGCGTGAGGGTGAAGGTAGGCTTCACTTTGGGCAAAAAGCCGTAAGCAGGAACTAACTTCTAGTTCACTTTAAATCTCTGCGCAAGTGTAGAAAGGTGACTGAAGTTAAACACTGCTTTGTTTTTATAAGCGCGACACTCGGTTACTTCGCAGTCAAGTTATGAAATCAACCTGTGCTGGAAATGAAAGATAAAACCAATTAAGGTGGACTGTATTCTCCCGTTATCGCTGTCAGCTGTGTGTAATTATAAAGCCGTATACTTGTTATGTTTGCTAAAATGTGGTGCTGTGTTTCTGAGACGGTCTGTGGGGCTTCCACGTTTAGGACCACCTTAAGAATGCGCCTCCATACTGGATCTGGCATGGATATCTTGCCCTCGCGCATTAATCACAATCAAGTTTGAGAGTCGGCTGCTGCTCTCACGCGATGCTCCGGGGAGGGCGGGGGGTGGAGGAAGGGGAGGCGAGGGCGCGAGCCTCTGATGTTATTGTAATGTGATACGGCCTCGCGCCGTGTGCGCCTTTCTCGCTCTTTTCCACGCTATTGTTTGGCTTTTTTAGCTTTTAATGCTCAGTTACACGAACAAAAATACTTAAATTACTTTGACATACTTTTGTTTCTGTTAACCAGATGTATGAAACGTAGACCACCGTCTCTGCTCATCTCATTGGGAGTTTTCTTACTTTTAATTACTTTTATTTATTGTGACCTTCTGTGCGTTACAAATTACATTAATAACGTGAGACATAATCTTTTAGTGTGAGCCTTTGATGGTTTAGCACTGATGAAAATCTGCCCCTGCGTCTGTGTACTAAAGCATGTTACTGCATGCAGGTTATTATGCTGTGATAGGCCCTGTGTGTGTGTGTGTGTGTGTGTGTGTGTGTGTGTCCTGGGGTCTATGGCCTTTTCCGTTTATTTTTTTTCTTTGTGAACTTTATTATACAGCAGATTGTTACACTAGTGTGACCTATATAGTCAAATTTCCTAAATACAACTTCCAAGACTTGCATGCAAATTCAAAACATGCACAATAGCAGCTGACTGTGGACCCATTGATACATTAACCACAGACATGTTTTCAGACATTGGCCAACTCAGGTTTAGTCTAATAATGAGGTGGTAATACTAGAGCCCCCCAACAGCTTCCAGAAAGTATCACATTTTGTATTATGTGGCAAAAAATCATTGCAGCGTTGTGTTAGTGGAAGTTTCAATGGTCTGAAGCTTCAGGTATATTTAGCCTTGTTTATGACTTTTATTCTAACTATATTCTGAGGGGGGTGTTGGTGGCACTTACTGCTTTTACAGTTAGAATCCTATTAATTTCACTGTAACACGGTTGGGCTGAATTATCTTATTACATAAGAAGGATAAATATGTTGGTATATGAAAAGAACATGACGATTACACTGTAAAACATTTCTGATAAGTGTGTTGCTCTAAGTTACAGCAATAAAGATGCATCAAACATCATTTTACATAAATACCAGACATTTGTGGAAAAAGACATTGAATTGAACAAATGCTACTGAAAGTAACATTTTTATGTGTTTGTATGTAACCTCCCCTACCTCCTGGTTATAACTGTGTTTTGGGAGTGTGCCCGTAACCAATAGGAAAATTAGAGGGCTGTACAAATATTCTAGAATTGCAGTTTTGTTCAGCAGCTGTAGTTTTATTCAAATAAGATGCTTTTCAAAAAACTGCAATGCACCTAACCCTTCCTAATGTAGGGAAAGCACAATACTAATTGATAAAAGTGTTTCAACTCTGCTTGAAGTATTCAGACTGGAGTAAAATCTTCTCTCTGCAGCTCTGGGACTCTTGTGCAAACGGAGTCAGCTTCATAAACTGTTAAACACAGATGCTGAGAGTGAACACTGTGGGTTTGATGTGTCTGATTATACCGATCTGGTATATTGTGTGTAGGCTGTTCCCGGTGTAAATCCCAAAATAAAGAGGTGGCCTGTGTGTAGACGTCTGTGTTTCTGAAAGTGTGGGCTGTGCAGTGAGGACTGAGGTTTCCTGGATGGCCAGCTGTGCTCAGCTGCACAAAGGACCCATTGAGCCTGACTGTAAAAAGCTGTGGTCAGTGCACAGGGACATTCCACGGCAGATCTGTCCGTCCACAATCTGTTTTATTATCCGTATTCTTACCATGTATGTTGCCAGTCTCCTTTGCCATTGTCTATTATTTTAAATATTCTGCATTTTCCAAGTTTATTCTTACATTTTTAGTCCGTTTGAAAGCAACATTGTTCACATGCATCCTGGTTTCTTTTGTTTTATTTGTCACACTTAGATGTCATTTCATCTAATAAATATTAATAGTATACAAGATAAATAGAGTAAATGCAGAATGCAGTTTTCAACAATTATTTCATTTATTAAAGAAAAAAAAGGAATCATAACCTACCTGGCCACATGTGAAAGTAATTGCTCCCTAAACCTGACACCTGGTTGTGTGAACTGTAGTCAGGCGTTTATGATAACTGCCAATGAGCCTTTCACAGTGGTGTGGAAGAAGAAGCCACACGGAGGATTTTCAAGCATGGACGGTCATGTCTGATCATCTCAGTCAGAGTTAGGTCCAGACTTTGACGAGGCCACTTTAAAACCTCCAAGCACATTTTTCTGCCCCCGTGCTTTCTATCAAACACATTCACACACCAACGGATGCATCAGAGAGAAACCTGGCATTCAATATCTTGCCCAAGGATACGTTGGCATGCAGACTGGAGTAGCCAGGGACTGAACCAGTAACCTTCTAATTAGCAGATGACCTGCTCTACCTGCGGAGCTTCTTTTTGGTGTTTCAGCTCATTGTCCTGCTGCACAAACCGAACACACTTGAGGTTCAGGACACAAACTGATGATTGGACATTCTTCTGTGTGTGTGTGTGTGTGTGTGTGTGTGTGTGTGGCGACACTGATTCATCATCAAATGAGAGAAAACAGAGGATTCTTCTGACTGTTGGACAGACCTTAATGAGTGGATTTGCAGAGACATTTGTTTGTCTTGTGTCCTTTACTTTTTTCACCGCTGGTCATTTTTGTTAGTAAAGAAGTCAGGTGTGCTTGGCGAGGGCACGGTGACGAGTGCAAGAGAGACGAGCGACATATTTTAGCCACTACTGGATGATACGGGAGGCTGGCTCATGCTGTAGAGTGGCTCAGGGTAATCAAAACCTGTAAAAAGTCTGAAAACAGGACTGAATTTATTTTTTATCACATCTATCAAAAACAAAATGAGCATTTACAGACTAAAAATATTAACACTAATAAATTTACATTTATATCCACAGCTCCATCCTGGACTATCTTGCAGATGTCCCTTATCAGATTGGTCCAAAAAGGTGGAGCTCTTGACTAGATTACAAGTGCTGCTAGGACCAATCAAAGTTGAGCCATATTAGGTAAAGCTCTGTGATTGGCCCAGCACAAGTGGAAATGTGTTTGAACAGGAGACAGAAGCATCCTGACAGAGCAGGTGAAACACGAGCAGTGAGATGTGTCTGGTTCCCATGGTAGTGTGTAGGGCTCATTACCTCCTGCTCTCTGTGTGTGTGAATGTGTACTCAACACAGACTACGTGGATTAAAGGTGTGTACTTTGTAGCATCAGCATGCGTTTACTGCAGTGAGCAGTTGTGTCCTTATTAATGGAGATAATATGCTTGCAGTGCAAATATTTTGACTCGTAATCTAAAGGGATTGTGAAAAACACACAGAGACATGCTGATAAGAGGTGTGGCAGGACATTACCCTTTGTTCTGTGGCCTTTGTTTCGTTTTTCACCTGTGCACTCATAAACAGTACACGCTTTTATCCATTTTTAAAATTATTTTTCCCAAAAGGAAAGGATGTAGGCACAAACGCACACAGAGAAGCGTTCCCTAATGACTCACGTCTGTTTCATGATGGGGTGTCACAAGATAATGACGGTAACTGAAAAACCAAATACTAATAATGTGTATACTGTCAACATTACCATTTAGCAGAAATACCAATGTGTGTGTGTGTGTGTGTGTGTGTGTGTGTGTGTGTGTGTGTGTACAGAAAATATGCAAAATAAATGTGGAATGCATCAAATATAACCAGCAGGGTGCTTGTCACAGAACTACAGAGTCATTTCTCCATCCTGTCTGCCTACCTCTGTGCTTTACTCCCAGAGTGAAAGACAAGGGCTCAGAGTGGAAAGCAGTCCCAGCCCTAAGGCTTTTAAACGCCCTGGCACAAGTCTGACCTGAGGAAACTTTTCATCCAAATCCCTACCAACATTCAGTACGTTAATGTCACATTTCTATTGTGTTTAAAAGGCTTGTAAAATGTTCTCCTAAATCTTTGCAATCAGGGAGCAAAACTATTGGAACTAACACATAATTGATCATCAAAAACTCCTCCTGTTCCTTCCACCGTTTAGTGTTCCCACTGATTATGACTTGAACACCGGATTAATGCTGAAGATGAAATTATTAATGAAGTGGTTTCTCCTGACGCCATCGTTTCTCTTTATAGCGATGTTGGTCATAGTACTAGTTCATTCAGCTACTTTAGCTCACACGGCCCTGAAATCTCAGCTGATGCCCTCCAACATACCTAAATAGTTATTTCATGCAGGACATGCTACTCAAGCTGTTTCAATCTGCTGTGCATCTGCAAGCCATTTTGCAACCCACCTCTACCTCAGCCCATCCTTTCATGCTGTTTCTGACTTAATGTTATATCTTGTTGTCACTAATGTTTGAGCTTTTCTGTGCTGGGGATCTCGTTGCGTGATCCAGTGGATATAGACGGGTCACAACGCACAGCCGCAGATGGGAATAACCATGTTCTTTTAGCTCTCGTGGTAATGACTCCAGTACTGTAGGGTGGTGCTGGTCCCACTGTCACTCATTTGTCATGTCTCTGTCTTTTTTCACATGTTTGTAGAACACGTGGTATTTAGTGTAAGTGTTCTTTTTCCTCTGTCGAGGAAACTGTTCTGCTTCCAGTTTTGCCGTCTGTGTTTGTCAGCATGTGTTTAGAAAGCATGTGTTTCATACTTTAGCACCACTGAGTCATCCTTCTGCATCTGGCAGACGCTCTGCTTGTTCAGAGCAGACAAATGTGCATCAGCGCTGCCTTACAGCTGAGATGGAGGACTCTGGGTTCATATCCCTGCGTTGCCCTGTTGAGATGAGGAATCCTAATAGATATGCTAAAACATCTTCCTTTTATACAGCGAGTCCCCAGATGTCTTCAACCCCGTGATCCATGGCAAAGCAAAGTGGAAAAAATGCTTCTGAATGCTGGCTTTTGTCTGTGCTAGCATTTCTTGAGAGTGAGGTCAGGCCTGCACCATTTGTGGGAAGGTACAGCTCGGGTAAGTCGAGTTAGTGCTGCAGGAGGAAATTTAATAACCTGCCATTAACCAGAGTTTTGGTAAAGAGACAAAGAGACAGCCACAAACTCTCAATATGCTACAGTAGTAGTTGAAGTGGGTGCTACTGGTAAACCAAGTGGTTTAATGTGATTAGACTAACACAGTTTACTGATTGGTTCCACTTCATAAGAAATTCCTCCTGCTTTAGAAACACAGCTGTTCCCTGATGAGTCATGTCTGTTCATATGAATTGAACTCTTTCATGTTGAGGTGTCACAGTATAATGACGGTAACTGCAAAATTAATTACAAATAATATGTCGATAATATAAATATCATAATAATGTAAAGCAAGAGTAATTATTATGGTTGCCGCTCCACCAAGGGCATCCACCAAAGAGCACAGGAAAGAATAAGAATAGGAGGACGCATGACTACAACAGCGCAAACATACACTGGGTGGGCTGGTAGAGCAGGTCATCTGCTAATCGGAAGGTTGATGGTTCAATCCCTGGCTAATCCAGTCAAATATCCTTGGGTCAGATACTAACCCCAAGCTGCTCTCCAATGCCGAGTGACTGTTAGATAGAAATAGTGCTTGGATGAATGTATAGAGTGCTTTGAATGCTCCGGGAGGTTGGAAAGAATCAGCACATTTACCGTTTCCTGGAGGAGATGTAGAAACTGTTGAATCAGTAGAAGCCATAACCTGTTGGCAGACAGCACAATTCCAAGTGGCTGTGGGCAAAATAACTGCCAGCATCAGGAAGTGGACGGGTGAGTAATGAATACCACTGATTGATATATGACCTGGTAGTAAACCAGGCAACCAGAGCCTGAAATGTGACTAGCCATGAGTTTGTTGCCATGAGTGAGTCGCTTCCAGTGTGGATGCAGCTTAAGGCAAACCCTAGTTTAACCTGTCATAATATTATCGTGGATGTTTTGTACCAGTTATACAGGAATGAAGACCCCAAAAGCAGGACACTGGGTGGCAGAGATAAATCCAAACTGCAGAAACCTAAAGTCCAGACAAGGGTCACAGTCAGCCAAAGCAAGCACAGCAGAGGCAGCAAACTCCACAGGACAAAGTCCAAAAAGTCATAAATACAGCAAAACAACAACACATGAGGAGCAGAAGGAAATGTTGGATCACCTGACAATCCTGCAAGTGTGCTCTGTGTACACAGAGCAGAGAATGATTGGCTGAGTGGGCAACAGGTAACACTAATGAGAGCGCTGCAGGCAGACAGGGTTACACTCACATCCAGCAAAATACAACAACGAGGGAAGAGTCATTTCACTTCAGTAAAGTCACTAAATTATGATTTTTTTACTCATTAATAGTGAATCCTGCTCAGTTTAAGGTATTCAGACAGACTCCCATCAAGTCATGATTCATGGCCAGAGTTGGTGGGGGTTAGTTGACACTATCAATTATAAGAATTAATCCATGTCTGAAATATATGATTTATCACAAGAAAGACCATTTAGAATAATCTCTAAAACACATTGATTAGTTAAATCCCAGGTTATTGTTCAGCACAGAAGTAGGAGGGAGAACATGGGAAAAGTCATCCTGATCATTTGTTTCCATATCAGTCAGTGTATATTTCACTACATAAATCCAGTGATTGTTTCTGTCAAGCTGACAGTTTCTGTTTTATTACTGGATATTTAGGTGTTATTTATTTTCTGACATAAACATGTCTGTAGAGATTATACAGCTGTTTTTAAATAGTGAACATATATAATGATCTAAAATCTTAATTCTGGCTGTTAAAAGCTTAAAGTGTTGTAGAAGGAGACCAAATATAAGAGTAGAGTCTTTGATCATTTCCACATCAATAAAGTAAAACCTTTGTAGCATTCACGACTGACCATAACTCATAGTTTCGTGACGTAGGCCACGTTGGGCTTACGCTGCTGAAACCTGAAACAGCATCTGTCACAATTTTGGTTTCATGTTTTTTACTGTGTCTTAACTGCAGGATTGTCATTCCTGAGACTTCTCACGCTTTGTGCGCCATCTGGTTGTCCTGGCACGAGTGAGCTGCCGTGTAGACTTCAGGAGGTGGTTGGTTTCTGAACATTTGGGAGTATTTCTCCTCGTGCTGTGAGTTTGCTCTGCAGGTGTTCACCGAAGGAATGATAACAGTGGTTTTGTGTGCTGATCGCTCACTTTCACTGACACTTGGTCTTACTCCCAGTTCAGCATGTGTTTGTGATTTGTGAGTAATGACATGTATCTCCAGTGAGCCTCATGAGTTTCCCCTTTGCATTTGAGCATGGATGGTCAAGCAGATGTCCGTGGGTGTCGTGGTTAAAAACTGGTTTTCCTCTTGATCGAATGACTTGTGGAGATGTGTTTTGTAAACTGCTGTCTGTACTATTTATGCTGAGATTGTTGTTTCTTTGGCAAAGAACAACCAGTCTGCTTTGTTCTGGTGTTTAGAACAATAGATATGTTCCTCTGAAGCTGTGGTGTGATGTTAGCATCAGAGTTTTTGGGTTGGATTTCTCACTCTGACTTTGTCTCGTCATGGTTTAGTAACACCTGCAGCTCTGATGCACGGCTGACTCAGTGCATCCATGTGCCGTGCTGCACCCCAGTTAGCCAGGCTTGAACTGATTCACTGTTGATATTTTGCCATGAAATCACTAACCGGATATTTTCTTTCAAATCCTCAGAAAGAAGGTCAGTGAGGGCAATGCAGTGGTTAAATCCAACCCGTCAAAGCGCCACCGGGATCGGCTGAATGGGGAGCTTGACAGGCTGATGGACCTCCTGCCGTTTCCTGAGGAGGTGCGCTCTCGCCTGGACAAACTGTCGGTCCTCCGTCTCAGCGTGGGATATCTGAGGGTCAAGAGCTTCTTCAAAGGTAAAGACCAGCCACAAGTGTATATCCAAAGATTTGTTGAAATGTCAGTGCTGTGTGGTGAAATGAAATGATGATAAGCCCACTCTGACCTCCACATTCGCTCCCTTAATATAGCCACAAAAACATGACAGCCTGCTCTTTGTACCACAGAGTAAACAATAATATTTCTATGTCTCATCTTACCGAATCTTGTGCTGAGTAATTGTGGTACTGTGGTTGAGAAATGTGTTTAACCACACAAACCCAGCGGCGCATACCTCGACCTTCCACTGAGCAAACGCTGGTTGACAAGCCGACCTGAACAGAGAAGAAGAGAGCAGAAGAGTTTAGCATCATCAGGAGAAATGCAAAAAGCATCAAAGATAAAGAATAGAGTATGAAATGCACCTGCAGAGGCCACAGTGCACACTTTTCATTGTCTTTAACACTCAGTTTCCCTTCTGTTCTTTGCATGATATGATTTAGTTGTTCTCTGCGGCTGACAGAGACCAACAACAGCACAAGGAAGAGCAGCCCACAGACCGGTTCGACCACATACTTTGGACACTGCCTCCGTTTGGCAGCAGATGCTCTCTGCAGATAGGCTGTCTGCAGCTCCCTGCAGTCTGCCGCGGCAAAGCCGACACAGGACAGCTTTGAGTCAGGGCAACTTGTAGTAGAACGGTGGTTTATAATTGGAAATAAAAGAGAGACTCTACGAGGAATGAAGCTCATGTAGGTTTAGTGTGTCACTAGAACCCTGTCAGTCCAACAGGGGGACGTGTAGGACTCAGTAGGCATGAAACAGTGGACGCAGTGAAAGGTAAAAGGTATATATGAGAGGTAAATCAGTATAGAGGCTAGACTTTTTAATTCAACCGTAATAATGACACAAAAGTCCAAAATACTGATAATGAATACAAGCAAACACTTGTATGAATGAGGTCATATATGGAGACTAAGGTGGGAGTAAAGGTAGACAAAGCTTGATAACTGGGCACAATGAAGCCAGCACTGGAAGTGACTGAACTATGTGCTCTACATCTGACAGCTGAGGCAGGAATGAGAAGCATGCAGGAATCTAGTTTTAGGAAACGGCACATCCTCACTGCTGCTAACCTCACCCCACCTTGCCTCCGAGCAACACCCACAACAGCCTTAACTATTTCTCAAATGCTTTTTAAGAAATGCTTTGCTGCAACTTAATTAAACATGCAGGCTTTGAAAAGCTGATGAGTCATAAGAAAGTCAATGACATGTGAGTCGTTCACATTACAGCTGCAGAGGATGCCTGTCTTTAAGTACAGCAGACATTTTAGCCAAGTTGTTGCCTGACAGACTGCTGAGTAAGTTGCTGTCTCTAACAATAGACATGAAGTGTCTTATCTCCAGGTGTCTGCGTTTCTGGATCTAGGTTTAGGAGTCGTACGGAAGTAGAGGTAAAAATGCACAAAGTGAATTCCAAAGACGGCTTTTATCAGTAACAGACATCTTTGAAACCAAGTGAAATTATAAATGCTGTGCAACCTTAAATAGACAGTGTGTGAAGTGTGCGTGCTTGTTGTCAGCCCAGTTGTTTGCAGTGTGAGAATGCATTGTGATGGGACATTACATGTTGTCACATGAGCGCTGGCATTGCTCTTACACCTTTTTGCCTACTTCTGTCTGTACAGGTGAGACAGGCTCCTGTCTCTGTATGAGACTTTCACAGTTAGCTAAGCACTAAAAGGAAGACGATCAAGAGTTCGAAGACTTCAGATTTTACCGTACAGCTTTCTTCTTCTTCTCTAAAACTAAAACTGAAATAAATCAGTCTGGATTGAAGCCTCCCATTTATTTTTATTTTAGACCAGCATAAAGAGCACACGAGACCCTCTGAGGGTGGGTTTGTGTTTCGTTCTGGTCTCAGATCTTTTTCATGTAAGGCTAAATGGTTAAGTACTACAGCATGGGGTCACTGCTCCATGCTGCTGCTTTAAAATGCTGCTGTTCACGTTGTAGCCAAAAACGATGTTTGTTGGGGAAACATCAGATTAGACCGTCAAGCGTCGCAGCATTTATTCAAGTCAACAGTTATATCTCCAAACAAGGCGTTGAATCCACTGATTTTAATGTGTTTCAGCCATAAATACAGAATATCCTGATTTTGCTGCAGCTACTCTTTAATAGAAGAATCCATATGAAGCTTACATTGAACTATTTTATTATCATGTGGCCAAAAGCATGGATTGCTGTGTTGTATGGTTTATTATTCAATTATTGAGCGGTAAATCCGAGTCGTTTTGAAAAGCATCCATTTGAACAGCTAATGTGGTTTTTGCATGGTGCAGCTGGTAGTGACTGTGGAGTGACATGGATTTATACTGCGACTACAATCAGTGCATTTCACTGCATGTTCTAAGAGTGTTTGCGCATTTCCTTGATATTGCTGTGGCAAAATGCATTGAGAAGAGGAGTCTGCAGACAGCCCTGATCACGTATAGGAGTGCTGGCTTTGACGTAATTTATGTTTGTTCTAATTTTGATTTCAGTTTGATGCAGATGATGGTCTGAGTCTCAGATCAACACCTGAAAGGAATGCAGAGTTCTTCATCGCTGGCAGATGTTGTGCTGAATATAGAGCTCTTAGTTCAGAGTTAAGCTCTATGTAGAGAATTAACATCCTCCAGGTTGCTGCCAAACCCTGTATGGGTAGTGTTGGGTTCATCAAAGAAAGCACAGTTTGTTTCTGAAACTCAAAGATGTTACTCTTTGAAACCGAGACTCTTGCATGAGTTTTGACCTTAGAGATTTTTCCTTATAAGATTACCATTCTTGTATAAAGAATGAATGACAGCCCTGTATAAAGAGGTAGATGCATGCCTTACCCTAAACCTACCACTAACCCGACATCGGTCAGCAGCAGTTTTTTCTGGTCATCAACGGTGACTGTCCCAGTCAAAATATGAGCCCGGATTGTGAGCGTTCAAGTGGTGGCATGCCCACGATTTAAGATAGGGATCCTGTAAAACCAAAGTAAAACACTTTGGCTAAAAGAAAAGGGCCTAGAGAAAAAAGAAACAGGCGGTTTTAGGGGCAGTTTTTATGACATGATCATGAAACATTATCAGGCTGCCTGGTGATAGCAGATCTCCCTGAACAAGCTGGGCCCCCGGCCTCATAGCGTGACTTTGTGAAGCAGAGCTGGGTGTTTTGGAAGGCTTGTGGCTCGCTGCTGCTGACATATTTGTGTGACGCTGGTAGAAAACTGAGAAAAATGCAGAGTTTCCAAGTTCATTGAAAACATCCAGGCCTGTTAGCAATCACAGCTGAGGTGGTGCACTTTAATGTGATGTCATGACGTGGGAAGAAGAGAGAATCAGTTTTGAGGAGACCGGTCTGGTCTCAGTCCTGGTGGGCTCATTAGGAGGAAGTCTTTGGCTGTGCTTCATTCTGCTGTCTCATCACATCAGACCAGTAGGACGTGTTAGTGTAGTGACAGCCAGCTGGCGTTTTGATTCGGCTTGCATGTCAGTATATTGTGATCCTCTAAGCAACAACTGGGAGAGCGGTTTCCATTTTTTACGTTCTCTGGAAGGTTTGTCCTCAGCTTCTTCAGACCACAGCGCTACATCTCTCTTCATACCCAAAGTCCTTTTCTTTCCCACAGTCTCTGCTGGTCAGCCTGAGCTCACCCACCAAGGCTTTCTGTGAGAGGGTTCCAAAAACACTTTGCTTATTTATGTCCTGACCCAACATTGGCTGTTGTCCCACTCAGAGTTTGGATGGGACATCAGAAACATAGAACATGTGTTATTACATTTATTTAAGCACTGTGATTCAAATCTGCCAAGAATGTAAACATCAGTTAGCTTTTATAAGTGCATATGTGTCCATACTTGAAGCAGCTAGCAGCATCCAACTGCTTCAATCTGATTTGCCAAGGCTACATTTAGAAATGCTGTGGCTGTGTTGCCTCAAACTGTTGGTTCATTGCACTTAATGACGTGGAAACACCTGGCACAGTAAACATAATATCCTATTGTGTTATGTTTTCTGAACTCTGGAGACCGTTGCCATTCTCCCACGAGTGGACGTCCTAGCAAAGTTACCCCAAGACAGTGAACCTGTGCAAAGTGGCAGAAGGAGCATCCAGACTGCAGCTCTGGGACCTTGTGATGGTGGTAAACCCTGTTTTGCCATGAGCGCTGTGGCCAAAGTGCATCCTGGAGCTGACGAACACATCAGCACAGCCAGGGCTGAGGCCCCAGGTTCTTACACCAGCTATTGTTGTTGTGTTGTTGTTTCACTATATCACTCTTGTTAAGTCTGGTGTTGGGTTTGATTTCATTTGTGTTATTTGAGTGTGGAGTGACTTGTTTAAAGATGTCCACAGTGGGTTAGTGCTTCTTTGTTTTTTCTCTCTATGTGTGGTTTGAGGTATTAAAGGAAAGAGTTACGTACCTGTCAGCAGAAACACCTGGATGGGGTAAAACATTTTTTAATAAACCCAAACAGCTGATTGAAGATTCAAGGCTGTCCACTTCTTACATTTTTACTGTTTGTACTATTTACTTTATCAGGTCTGAAAATGATGACATTTGCATAACTTCATGGTGGCGTGATGGTATTCATCACATCCCACAATTTACTCTAAACTCTGAGTGCGATCAGCAAACCTGTTTCCACCCAAAGCTTCGTTTTTTGGGATCACACTGAAGTCTGATCCTAAGGAAAAGAGGCCAGTTGTTTCCCTTAAAGTCAGGGAGGTAAATGGGTACACTGATGGGAGGATGAACCTTTGGACCAAGTGATCCAGCTAATTGGCTTCCTTGCAGCGAGCTCTGCCCTTTCCTGCACATCTGCGTGAGAACAGAGATCTCTGTACAGGATCTACTGGAACTAAATGTTTTCAAATCTAGATAATATTCCCATATGCATTGCTGGCATGCTTTATACTACTACTCTGAGTTTGGCAGACCTCCAACTGTGACTGCATTTCCCTTTTCTCCCCTTAGACTCACTGTGCCTCCACTTCATGCTGTTACTCTCAATTACACATTACATGCTCAAGAATCCAGTTCAGTTGTTTATTTAGTCTTATTGGCTTATTTTAGTGCCTTTTCTTCTTTGCTGTTTTATCCAGAGCTGTCACTGTTTACTGATGTAGGTTTCACTGGACTTTGTTCTGTCTCCTGAATATTCAGACTTCATAGTTATTTAATTACCACATGGAGCAAAGGCATGAAAGGCTAACACATCCCTGAATGACAGACGTGGATCTTCCATCAAAGGTATACAGTGTACCTTAGCCAGTCTGTTTTCTTAAACAGGAAGCTGCAGTTTAGTGTTGAGACAGGCCCTCTCGTGGTGTCACGTTACACTGTGGCCTGCGAAAACAAGAAGAGCCATAACATGGTTTATCGGTGTGAAAGAATTACTGCCACTGCCCTGCAGCTGCCTTTGTGCCTGGGTTTAGAGGAAGGGTGAGTTCTTAAAGTCATGGAAAACCGTAGACTGCTCCCGACTGCAGGACACATCTGACTGTTGGATATCTGCGCAGTCACAAGGTGGCTGTACATGTACAGACTGTACATGCATGTTAATCTGTGTTTCTCTTCTTTCACTGCCCCCTGCAAGCCCTAGGAAGTGTTTCCTAAGATGTGGTCAAGCATCTTTAGACTTGCTTCTTGCACAACCTCACAGAGCTTTCAGGACACTCGACAGTGCCATGAGCTGTTGAGCTGTTAGCAATGGAAAAACGAGAACCCAACGCAGAGTTCACACAGCTCGAATGAAAACAAACAGACGGCCACAAAGAGGCCTACTTACTCACGCAAACACTGAATTAGGAGGAAAAAAGTGATGGAGGAATGTGGTGGCTGGTCCACATTTGGACAACAGTGTGCTGTTTGTGTATATGTTTGGCTGAAGAAGCACAAATGAATTATGTCTGTTTATTTCTAATACAGTTAGCATGATTGTCTGTCTGATAGCTTCTATAGCCACATGTGAAACTCACATTTTCTGCTAGCAGCAGTTGTGCGTGTGGCTTTCATTACATGTCAGGTCTTGAGCTTTGTGTAAAAGTCAGGCTGTGCAGGTCAGAGTGTTTGTGTATGTGCTACGTGAGTCCTAGGCGACGGGGTGGCAGGTGTTTTGAAGCGGTGGCGCTCAAGGGCCGCAAATCAAAAGATCTGTGCAGCAGGACTGGACGAACAGAGTAAGAGAGGCCATATCCTGCAGTGGCTGTCCAGATAAAGGGAAGCATTAGTGTCAGCTGTTGCCTACTAAAAGTCCCCCCCAGGCACATGCACAAATGTGTCTGTGTGTGTGGATATGCAGCCTGCCAGATCAGTTTTCCAGCAATGAGAAAACCTGTTTTCTGGCAGAGAAACCAGAAACTGGACCTCTGCTAAAGCCAATAAGCTGGCTTTGCCTTTTCTGCTGCAAAAGCATGATGTGACACCCAGGACAGGCTCCACAGGTTACCATTAACCTGTTAATGTAGTATAAGAGTCTATTTTCATGATGCAGAGTGGAACCAACTTAAACTTTTAATTGCATACGTTATTAGCATGATAGAGCTTAAAGCTTCACACAAGCAGCTATTGGAACCTTAGCTGCACATGTTTAAATTTCATTGAACAATAAGAGAAGTTCTCTGAATCTGAGCATGACACGACATGTTCAGATTCAGTTTGGTTTATCTGTTTGCAATGCATGCGCCTCGCACACACTCCTAATGTCAACAAAACATAACAGACACATTGCCAAGTTTCTCTACCTGGAAATGGTTGTCTAAACTAGCTCTGTTCTCTTGCTGCCATGGTTTTTACAGCAGCTCAAATGAATGCATTAAGTCACTGGTCGTGCTGCTGATGGTCAAGGCTGATTGTTTTCTCATTGAATTTCAAAATCACATCAGCCAATGGAACATAAGGGAAAGGTTTTTGTGTCACTTGTAACTCTTTGACCTCACATAATGTAAAATCTAGCCTTAGCTTTAGCCACAGACCCACATTTCAAATGTTACTGAGTACATGAGCCTCTCAGATACTGTATGTGTGGTTCCAACACTGTCCTGTGTTTATTTGAAGGGATTGAACTGTAAACCCTGAGTGACCGTCAGTGATGAGCCTAAATGTTCATGTTACCTCAGCTGATTCCTGTTTCTCTCGGTTCTTTGCCAACATTTTGCGATGCAGCCACCATGAAGAACAGCAAAAGCAGCGTGATGTTTCCTGGGTTGAACGGGCACAACAACATGGACACTACAGCCTTCTCTGAAGGCGACCTGCTGCTCCAGGTAAGACTCGGGAGCTTTTATTATAAAAGTCCTTCTGCATGCAAGTTTCACCACTTAACGCCAACATTAATCCTCTTAACTGGGCAGTTTTTTGTTTTTTTCATTTAATTTTAAGGCATTTTCTAGAATCATTTTCATTTCAGTGCACACACAGAATCAACAGAACTGCTTTGATAACTTTATCACAAACCAAGGTGAATGTGGTGACCCTGTGCGCTGTTACAGAGGCCGTTCTTCCAGTTCAGCACTCTGTGAGCAGCATGTGCCTCTGATTCAGATAAACACGGTGCAGCTCTGTAGCCAGAATCATGACAGACCAGCACAATAACAGTGTTGGTCCTGAGTGATCAGTGAGCAGCCGGGGGCTGGCAGGTGCACAAACACACACTCAGCCTTTGTTTGTTTGTGTCATAGTTGTGTTTTGTGTGGAGCTAATCCACGTCTGTCCAGTCATGAGGAGGTTATGACAGGTGAACGTGCCAAAACCTCGTTACACTTTGTGGTTCCTGATAAAAACCAGTGTTTATTAGCACTCAGCTGCAGCTCTTTGTCTTTTACATCATGGAGAGAAATGGTCTCCAAAAGCATCCAGATGCTACAGTATGATCCACAAGCATAAACTCCTGTGATTCGTGAAGCTTTTGAGAACTCACAAACGTAGACTTCAGTCCACACACAAACACAAATCAGTGTGACGACATGTAAAACACATACATCACTGTGATGCTGCTAATCTTTGTATACTGTGAATATTGATATAATCCAGATAATGTGGAATAACAGCAGGCTAACATTCATGTCAGCTTATTGAAGTCCCAAACATGACTTCAGCAGATCCTGTAGATCATAGGTGTCAAACTCTGGCCCGCGGGCCAATTTTGGCCCGCAGCCTAATTACATTTGGCCCGTGAAGTCATACCACATTATTATTAGAGCTGGCCTACTGGTATTATACAGCTAATATATATATATATTGTTTAGTATTAAGCTTTGCTTGTTCCATATTCAGTTTTTCAGCAAAACTTGTTTGAGTCCATAAGAAAAGATTTATTCTTATATCTGGAGGAAGATTTTTTTTTTTCAATAAATATTAATGTTGGCCCGCGACTTTGTTCCAGTTTTGAATTTTGGCCCACCGTGTATTTGAGTTTGACACCCCTGCTGTAGATCAAACTGTAGCAGACACAACGTTCTGCTCTGTGATCCATTCAAGGCAAAAAGCAGAACGCGAGACCCTTCCATCCTCACACAGAGATACTGCTGCACAGTGTGACAGTGTTTGTACGATGTGTTGAGAGATTAAGCTGAAAAAACACAATGAATGTGTAGTTCTGAACGTGTGCGGATGTTTGTGTCATCGGCGACTGTGTTGTTGTTCAGGCTCTGAACGGGTTCGTCATGGTGGTCACGTCAGCTGGGTTAGTGTTCTACGCCTCCCCCACAATCAAGGACTACCTGGGTTTCCACCAGGTGAGTCACTGCACACACACACACACACACACAGTGCCATTTGAATATTAGATAACTCACAAATGATGATTTTATTTATTAGGTGATAAAAAGTTTTCAGGAAGGAGGTAAATGACTTTTGTATATTTGCAGGAAAGTTTCTTTACAAATTTCTTTGTGATGTTAAAAATGAAAACATTGAGTGGTTTTCACTACTTTGAGAATAGACTGCTGTCAGTGTGTAGCTGTAGTAATCAGCACACACCAAAGCAGAGACAGAGGCTAAAGCCACACTGCCATGGAGAACTGAGACAAATCAATATGTGGAGGCTGTGTTCAGAACATGTTCGTGGTCCTGCTGCTGACGGCGTGTGGAGACAAAGGAGAACACAGACTGATTGGTTTGGATTATTTTATTTTGTGACTTTGGTGTTTGGATAAGTTGGTCTGAGTATGAACTTGCACTTTAAAATGCAGAAGTCACACAAACTCCTCCTATTTTAAATGTTGTGTTTGATTAAAGATGCAAGGAGCAGTGGTAGTAAAGTTGGATGAGTTTGATTACAGAGGGTCCACCACCCAAAACAACAGACGGTGTAAGAGAGGTGAAGATTACAGGCACAATGAAGGATAGCAGCAATAGTGAAAGGGATGATTTACAAGATTTACATGGACCGGGATGGACAGCATCCTGGAGAGGAGGAAAGTCCAGGTTTGAAGGTGGAGAGAGACAGAGGCAAGGCTGAGATGGTTCAGGTGTGCAGAGGAGGAATACTGGCTGCACCGAGCAGGGAATGCTCAGTATTGAGGACATGGAGGCAGACGAGGCTGTGGCGACCCCTAAAGGAAGCAGCCAGAAGTTTCACACATCAGTGGATTCAGTGCATGAAGTTAGTATCCACCTCCATCCTGTGAGGTTTCATTGTTGGAACAGTGCTGAAGGAGGCCAAGCCAAGAGCACAGCATATTTAGTTTTACCAAAGAAATGCATTATTTACGCAATATTAGAGTTTATCATTATACAATAAAATAATCATATGAATATAATATTTTTGAATCTCTTTTGAACATATATTAATCCAAACCTGTGAATTACAATCCTACCCTGTACACAGATGGTGACATCAGCTGTGTTTATGTCCTTGTTCACATGTTTTATAAGCCAGACTTACACTGTCTAGCTTGAATGTTGCTGGAATGACTGATGCTGTGCTGCTCTGCCAACAGTCAGACGTGGTGCATCAGAGTGTGTTTGATCTCATCCACACTGATGATCGGAGCACGTTCAGAGAGCAGCTCCACTTTGCTCTGAATCCACCTGCTGCAGCCGATGAGGATGGTGAGTGCAACGTGAGGGTGTGACAGTACATGCATCAACATCTTTGCTCCAAACATCCTATCACTATATAACCTATAACCTTTTTACCTCTCAGTCGTAAAAGGCTAATCAGGTATTATTGTTGTCATCCCCACCACCACCCCCGCGGGTGGTGTGGATGGTGTGCAACCCAAGTTTGTGAACGCAATAACTCATGCAAGTTCCACATTGATACCACAGATGTATCTGCTAGTGCAACATCTCTAAAGTTAGAAACATCCAAGCTACTTCATGCATTCATCACTTCCAGGCTGGACTACTGTAATTCACTATTATCAGGATGTCCTAAAAACTCCCTGAAAAGTCTTCAGTTTATCCAAAATGCTGCAGCAAGAGTCCTGACAGGGACTAGAAAGAGAGAGCAGATTTCTCCTGTATTGGCTTCCCTTCATTGGCTCCCTGTTAAAGCCAAACACATGTGTATGTGTATTTAGTGTTATAGTCATTAAGTATGTTGTGCCTTGACAGATGTGCATGTTACACATGTGCACTGAGGCCCTATAGCATTACAGATATACTTCAGTAGTGTTGATTCTGATTGTAAGGAATCGTCTCACACAGTGTGACTCAGTATTATTTTTGTTTGGCTTTATACAACATTTGAGTGCCTGAAGTACAAATTATGGCCAATGAGACACTTGTGAACGTTTGATCACGTGACCTCCAACCGTCCCTGTAATTGATCCGTCCATGCTATTAGCCTGAAGTGGGGCTGGAGCTCGTCCCAGCTGTTATAGGACAGGCGGCAGGATGTACCCTGGAGAAACTGTCTATCACAGGGTTCCACAAGTACAATGTCAATGCATGCAACAGTTCTACACCAAACCCTGATGTGCTACCTGACCTGGCACCTGTTTACAGAGTCACTCTCCTGTTATGGCATAAATCAGAGCTTCACATCAGACTCTTCTGTCGTGCAGTAACAGCTTCACCTGCCTTCTCAGTCTTGCAGAGTTGTGGTAATACAGTGATGTACAATCCGGAGCACCTGCCGCCGGAGAACTCTTCCTTCCTGGAGCGCAGCTTTGTGTGTCGCTTCCGCTGCCTGCTGGACAATTCCTCTGGCTTTCTGGTTAGTTTAAGGTTAAAGGTTAAAGGTCAGCTCAGAAAAAAAGAAAAATCCATCTCATGCCTTTGCTTATGTTAACCAGGCTCTCAAGTTCCAGGGGCGACTGAAGTACCTCCACGGCCAGAGTCAGCTGAGGG
The DNA here is from genome assembly GCF_001858045.2 of Oreochromis niloticus. NCBI lineage: Eukaryota > Metazoa > Chordata > Actinopteri > Cichliformes > Cichlidae > Oreochromis > Oreochromis niloticus. The sequence goes on along the minus strand of NC_031987.2, from coordinate 34,369,698 downwards.
ACAACGGGGCATGTCACAGACCTCAGCTGGCCCTGTTCACCATCGCCATGCCTGTGCAGCCTCCGTCCATCGTGGAGATCAGAGCTAAAATGCTCCTGTTTCAAACCAAGCACAAGCTGGACTTCACTCCCACAGGGATCGATAGCAGGTACAGCAAATTATCTGGGCTGGTGCGTTTTTTATATACTTGATATATTTGTTTTTAAAGTACTTAAAGTCTCAGAACACCATCCTCAGTCATGTTGGAGTCAGCTTTACTGCTAACTGAATTTAATTCCACTGGCCCTGACTCTACCATTTGTTGTCTGTTTGCAGGGGGAAGATCGTGCTGGGCTATTCCGAGATTGAGCTGTGCATGAAAGGCTCCGGATACCAGTTTATCCACGCGGCTGACATGATGCACTGTGCCGACAACCACATCCGCAGTATGTTAGCAATCCAGAGTCAGCCTTCAAATTTAAGACCATTGATACCATCGTATCAACATGCTGCAACACATCTACTGCAGACTGAGATCATGCATTAGACCTCTCAGTTTGGTCATGAAGCTGCTCGTGACTCGTCTTCATCTGAAACTGTCTTTGAAGTGTGTCTAACATTGTTGGACGTAAATATTTAGTGAATGAACTCTCATTTGCAAGAATATAGTCAAACTTTGTATCAGAGGGAAAGTGTGATTGTGACTTGAGCCTAACACAAACTGGCATAGTGTTAGTTTGGAGCATCATCAGCTGTGCTGGGACGGGAGATTACAAAGAAGTGATTGTGACAACATCTGGAATAAACCAGGATGTTTATACACGTTTGTGTGACCGAGCTCGGACTGCAGTTCAGAGGATGAGATGAGGGAGGAGAGAGCAGGGGTGGAAGGACGAAAGAGGATGTTAAACAGTTACATAGGTTAGGTTTGATTATGGCCTTCTCGAGCCACGATGTATATTTATGAGTACAACATTCTATTCTTTGTGGAAAAACCTAAAAATGACTCATTTTTAAATGTTACAGTGTTTTGAAAACATGTTTATTATGAATTTTATATTTTTGTGACAGGACAACATGTTGACTTCTTTTAACAGCGTGAACGCAGGAGACCAGCTGCTGTTGTCTGGTTTCCCATTCTTGCCTAATATAGGATTTCATATATGTATTTATTTAAGCATGAATACAAGCACACCTTCTCCTTTCTCACTATGAACCCTTTCCCGTGTGTCAGTGCTTAAAACAGGAGAGACTGGGCTGACTGTGTTCAGGCTCCTCAGCAAACCGGGCAGCTGGGTGTGGGTGAAGTCCAATGCCAAGATGATCTACAAAGGAGGGAGACCTGAATTTATCATTGCATATCAGAAAGCTATAAGGTGAGTGTTGGAGCCCCTCGACTGGTTGTTTAAAGCATGAAATCAGAGAGTAATGTGACACAGTGAAAATAAGAGGTTGTCTGGTGTTCTCTCTGGTTGTTCCAGTAACGCTGAGGGTGAGGAGTATCTGCGCCAAAGGAGCCTGCAGCTTCCCTTCAGCTTCACCAAAGGAGAGGCCACCCTCTATAACACCGGCCCCACCATGGACATCCCGCAACATCAGTCCAATAAAATGTTCGGCAACAATGACATGAAGAAGGATGTGGTGCCTGGCTCTTTGCTGGACTGCTTCTTGAGACAGGATGAAAGTCTTTACACCCAGACTGTGGAGACCCCACTACCTGTGGATCAAGTGTTCATGGACAGCAGGGCCCTGGTCAGCGTTGTCAGTGATGCGTGGCAGGGGAAAGAGGCAACGGTCACAACAAGTGAGCCTGTTGTGGTGAAAGAGGAGGCCAAGCAGTCCGTCATGGCTGTGATCGGCAGCTTTGAAAAAATGGCGCAGAGTGGGGATTTTTATTCAGCTTTGCAAACACTGGAGGTGGATAATGCCGAGCTCTTAGAGTGGGAAAATGCTCTGAAGAGATTAGGACAGGAGGATTCGCAGAGTAAGGTCAGTTCTGATCTGGACAGCATTGTTGCCAGCGATGTATTTGACTACATCGACAGCATTTTGTTCAAGGAGAAAGCCGAGGATTGTCTGGACACTGTCCCTCCCAGCTGCCTCACCGCCATCAACAACCATCAGCAGGAGCCCTTCACTCAGGCTGCCCACGTCTCAGCCTCTGATCTCTGCGAGCCACAGTTATTGCAGGCACCCAGCCCTGATTGCACTTACTCTCCGGTGAACGACCTCTACATTCACCAACAGGATACGGTCACTGTAGCAGTGACATCAGGGCAAAGCGCCCAGACGCTCTCTCACCAGGGTCCCCAGGCTGACCCCAGCCTGCCTTCTCTTCAGCAGCTCCAGCTCCATGACATCTTCAGCCCATCTATTGAGCTGCCTGGTCTCACTGTCCCTGACATCTCAGCTGATAGTGCTTTAGCTTCTTTTCAGTCCCATGACCAAGCGTCTGTCACACATACAGGCTTCCATCAGGACATTTCTGGTCACGTCCAGCAGTCCAACCATCTTTTGCTACACCAAAACAGTTTGCAGGCACCTGTAATGGCAGGAAGTTGTCACATAAAGAGCTCTGTTCCACAACCAAACAGTTTACCACCCACTGTTATGGACAGTCTGCCACCACTAATTCCTTGCCAAGACTTTACTTCCTCTAATGCACCTAATATTCCCTTTCAGTTTTCCTCACCTCGTCTGCAGGAAAGTCTTCCATTTGAAAAGCACAACCTTCCTCTTCAGCAGTGGCCACAGAGCCAGCAGCAAAAGCTGCTTCATGCTAGCATGATGCAAAATGGACACAAGACCATGCCAGTACTGCAGAGCCAAAATTCACAAAACCAAACCTGTTCTAGTTTTTTCCCGAGGAATGACACCAGACTGAATAGCACACAGCAGGGAGGGCTGGCAGGTTACCAGGCAGCTGCACCCAGCAGCTGCATGTTTTCTTCCAACCCAGCCGGACAAGACATCCGGTCCATCTCTGAGCCTTCAAGCCTCAAGGTGCCTGGCACGTCTTTGGATCAGAGTCCTCCTCAAGGTTCCTGCTACTCCCAGTGGAACCACAGTGAGCCTGCGGTGGGCACATCAGCCATCAATCAGCAGAATGTCAGGTCTCTAATTGTTCCTCCCAATATGCCTTCAGAGCACTCACACAGCATTCAGCACTACCTAGAAAGCAACAAGCACATACAGGTAAGCTTTTACTACAGCATTAGTAGGTGGCCCTGAGTGCTGGTCATCGAAATGTAAAATGTATGAATGTAGGAGGGTTTTTTGGAGGAACTGCATAATTAGCAGTGAGATTTCAGATGGCGTAGTTTGTGTTACCAACGGTAACTGTGGTCCCAACTGCCTTCACATAACATTTTAACAAGCTCTTGCAGTCTGGATTAAGGCTGATACACCACGGTTTCCATGATCATCCTCATCCCATTACTTTGCTCAATGCAAGTGATTTGCATGGGAAATGAATTTGCACTGAGCTCCAGACCGAGGGTAACTGATTTAATCTTAGTTCTGTGTAGGAATAATCACAGTAACAGTTGTCACCTTCTCACCAAGCGCTTCGCTGATGGTCTTGTAGCCCATTAAGGTCTTGTAGCCCACTCCGGATGGTCTGTCTTGTCCCCAACGTCCTTTGACAGCTCTGTGGTCTTGCCCGTGGTAGTGGAGAGGTTGGAATGGAAGAGGCTGATTCTGTGGACAGGTGTCTATGCACATAACAAGTTAAGATCGGGAGTATCTGTAAGATAAGATTGGTTGACTGATTGATTGTAATCTGTGAGCCACTTGGGCACACAACCAATCTGTGGGGTGCCAAAGACTTATTTCACTCAGTGACATGCAAAGCAATGAATAACTTTTCATCTGTAATCAGTTTTTCTGGATTATTGGCAGTCGGCCTTAGTTCTGTCCTCTCTTCCCTCACTCGTGAACCCAGAGATACTTAAGCTCCTCGTTCCAGGACCTGACCCCTCTCATTGAGGGCAACCCCAGACTGGAGACCAGCCCCTTTTCAGGAGACTGATTGCAGAGGGAAGCCATGCGTTGAGGTAAACCCTGCTGTAACTAGCTAGGACCTCTCAAACTCACGCACTAGCTCAGGCTCCTTCACCACCAAACTGGTTCCATGTCCCAGTCGCCAGTCACGATAGTGGGGATTGGTCATCTAGGGCTTCCGCCACTGGCTGTCGCCCGACACACACTGTGCCTCCTGCAGGCTGTGGCCTACAGGTGGGCGGGCGTATCTATCCTCTTCGGGCTGCGCCCCATAGGCTAAAGACCCTCACCTCATCTTCACCATTTTGCCTTGGGAGACCCTCCCAGGGGGCAAAAGTAACCCGACAACATAATCCCTGGGACACACAAACCCCACGTAAACATGCTGAGGTGGTGATTTGAGCCTTCTGGAACTCGTGATTTTAAAATCCAGCTGCGAATCTTTCCTATAATTGTATTGTGAGCAGATGATCCGTCTGCATCTCCCTCGATGTGCTCGTTCTGAGAGGAGAAGAGTGAACTTGCAAGAGTCATTGTTGGGACGTGACTCTTGTTCTGTTCTTACTTCCTGTTTTTAGCTGGACTGACTTCCTGTTCATAATGTCAGACAGAAACGATATGTTTAGTCATTTTAATACATCTGTTGATTCTATATTCTGCATCTGAATAAATTATCACATGTATCGGTTTCCTAAGTGAGGCCTCGGGTATCTCAGCCTCTTTGAGTCTGTGTAGCTGTTCTGTTTGCAATCATTACATTTTTATTTTATCCAAAAACTGTTTTTCTTCTTTATATGCAGCGATAAAGAAATATAACAAGAGAATGTGGTTATTGGTGTTAAAGGTCAGAGAGGCTCCACCCAAAACAAACTGACTGACTCTGCTGTGAATGTCTTTGTCAGTGTAATCGTTGAACATCCTGTTGTCTCTGTCCAGCAGAACGATATGAGCCCTGTGGAGAACAACAGAGCTTCCTTCACACTTTCTCTGATGCAGCCACATACCTGATGGGATGGAGCACGCCGCCGTGTTGCTGCTGGTGCTACAGTTGCTGGAGAAGGACAAACCCCAGCATATCTTTGCCTGTATCAGTGCTTATCCACACATTCACACACTTACACTTATTATTGTGTTTTATATCCCTCTGTATCAGATACACTTTGTCCGGCCTCTGTTGTCTTTAAAAGCTGTTGCTTTAGTGAAGATACACTATGATAACAATGAAGTATGAAGCCGCAAGTGCATTTACTATGGCGGAGCTCGAACCAGGTAGAAGGTGAATACAAACAGCCAAAGATGTTATTTAGAAAGAATAATGATGTTTAAGTATGTTCATTCTGATAAAGTTGGGATGAATTTCAAATTTATTATAAAAACAGCATAAATGTCAGTGAGCAGCAAATGGACTGGACTGATTCTTATATAGCGCTTTTCTACTCTCACGGAGTACTCAAAGCGCTCTATACAACATGCCTCATTCACCCAATCTCACAAGCACTTTATCTACACTTAGTGCTTTCTAACAACATTCATACACATTCATACTCCGATGGATGCATCGGAGAGCAAGTTGGGGTTAGTATCTTGCCCAAGGATACTTGACATGCAGACTGGAGGCAGGGATCGAACCACTGACCTTGTGATCAGTAGGTGACCTGCGCTACCTCCTGAGCTACAGCCACCCTTCCAATATGTAATCTGGATACTCTGGATACCCTTAAAGGGCTTGACTTGAGTGCATAAACGTTTAACAAGGTCTGCACATGTTCAGCACATGTTACTATGTCATACATGTGTTTTTCTGTGTGCAGCGTAAATGCACTTTGATGGAGAGTATGTTCCAGTACACACACAGAGCTCACGTCCCAGAATTTCACACCAGAAAGAAGCGAAGATCACAATCGTGCCTTTGTGAATTTGGAGGCTGCTGTAGAAATTCAAACATTACTTCATGAAGTCATTGCCAAAACGTAAAAAGCAAGCATTGCTGGACCAGAGTTGATGTGGGTGTGGCTGTATGGGGGTTGGGGTATGCAGCGTGCGGATTTGGCAAAAGACGGGAATTTACACCCCGGGAATGAGAACAGTGTGACATTAGAGTCGCTGTAACTGTAAGGACGTTCAAGTAGGGACGTATCACTGCAAACTCCTCGGAGGTGTTGAAGTGTTACAAACCTGTGGGAGTTCCACACCTGGACAACAGGTAGTGAACAAGTGAAAAGTTTTTAAGAAATACCTAAAAATATCTTTGACTCGCACCTCATTAATAGAATGGACTTATGACCTGGTTCAAAGGATGTGCTACCTGAATTTTGCTTCATGAGACGCGTTCAGTTGGATATGCAGCAGCTTTCCTCCCCTTTTCATTATTGTGATGTAGCATGGACAATAAATACATTAAAACTGAGCCATATCCAGTATAACCCTATAGATTCTCTGTGCCTTCTCGCTGAACAGGCAGCTGAAATCATCTCCTATCTATTTTTATTTTTTGCCTTTTTGTAGAAAGCAGATCAAATAAAATACATTTTTCCTGGTTGTTGTCCAAGTTCTTCAGTGGTTTAAGGGAAGCCATGTCTATCGGAGATACAGTATCTAACAAGGTTGATCTTTAAGTGCATCCAGCGTTCATTCAAGTATTCACGCAGTGCAAACAAGGGAAAATAAAATGAGCATGTGCCAGGAAGAGTGTTTTCAGTGAAACGTGGAGATGTTTACTGTTTCTTCGACTTTGTACCTTCTTTTATTCGATTCTTTTCATCACCATGCATCTATTATATATTTACACTACATAAAACATCATCTCCATTCACCTGAGCAGCAACAGCATGAACAAGGCAGCTTCTTTCTTATTCCTGCTGCACAGCGGGAATCTGTCATGTTTATATTTGGAAGTGAGTTTTAATGCAGTGTTTAAATATGAAAAGCGTACAATGTTAATTGAAAGCGTACTAAAAGTCTGTGTAGTGGGGCCTTTCTCCTTCCTGTGTCCCGGCTCCATGTTGTGGCGAATGAGCCGTGATGAAAACATTCAGTCCAGCGTGAAGCGCTGACTGTGGAGACCGAGGACCTCGAGCCCACAAGAGGCCTGTGATGTTGGACTTTGATGCGGACTGTAGCCACTATGAAAAACCTGGAGCCACATGTTTGACTCACAGTCGTGCTGGAGTTTTGACCTTTTATGCTCGTGCCTTGACTGCTGCCATATTTCTGTTCTTTGTAAAAACAATCAAAACAATGTAATCTACTTTCATTTTGTCATACTATATGTAATGCAAGTTTAACAAATAATTATGCTTTGTCTAATGTCCATAAATATGTGTGCAAGTACGAACATTGTGTTCAAGTTATTTACAACTGTTTTATCTCTCTCTCTTCAAATATTTTTATTGTGAAGCACAAATAACAATCACAAATTGCCCCATAGGCTGACATTGCTTCCTTTTTACAGTTTTGTCATCAAGAAAAGGGGAAAAACAAAACAAACAAAAAAACCCCCCCAAAAAACCAGAACAACAAAAACAAGAACAAAACAAAACAAAACACACAACCAAGACAGTGGAAAGTACCAAAAAGGGCAGTCAGAAAAACAACAACAAAACAAACAGAAAAAAACAACAACAAAATACTCCCTACACCCTTCCCTTATCCCGGAGTGCTATGAGCTTATTTTAACCAATGGTGAAGTCCACATAGTGGCTCTCATTTGTTCATCGTTTCCAGGTGCTCAATGAGTGGCCTCCAAATCTGATCGAAGTCCTCCGAGTTTGTCGTTTATAATGTAGCGGATCCTTTCCAGATGAAGAGTATCTGTCAGTACTGAAATCCAGGCTTTCAAGGAGGGCACTTCTTTTCCCTTCCATAGCAGGAGAATCAGTCTCTTTGCACACATCAGGCCATAGGATAGGAGGGAAATCTGTGTGCTCTTAAGTTTTTTAGATTGTTCCGACAGTCCAATAAGAATCAAAATGGGGTCAGGGTCCAACTGCACATCAAAAAGTTTGGGAAAAAAAAAAAAACTGAAGCCCAAAAACTTTGTAATTTAGTACACATTACAAAACTGTGAAGCAGATCAGCTTCTGCACATTGACATTTATCACAGATGGGTGACGTTTCAGGAAATATCCGATGCAATCTTGTCTTCGAGTAGTGCAATCTGTGCAAAATTTTAAACTGAATTAACCTATGTCGGGCGTTGATAGAGCAGGAATTAACATAACGTAGCCTTTTAGTCCAGATATCATTATGAATTTCTGACCCCAATTCCTTTTCCCAAGCTGATTTTATTTTACCTGTATCCTTCTGCCGGAGTGACTGTAATATCTCATATATAAAAGCAACAGCATGCTTTTCTGTTATACAATCCACCAGGCATTGATCAAGCTTACCTGGAGTTGCAGACTCCAATTGTTGTAGTTGGGACCTTACATAGCTCCTTATTTGAAGGTATCTAAAAAAAAATCACAAGCTAATAAGTTGTACTTCTCCTTAAGCTGTTGAAATGAAGCAAAAGAGCCCTGAAAATACAGGTGTCTCACGTTTCGCAACCCCATTTCCTTCCAGCGATCAAATGTCCCATCTAAAACTGAGGGTTTAAATGCAGGATTAGCTGTAATAGGTGTCAAAAGCAAGAAGGCTCTGAGTCTATACTCTTTCACGATCTGTCTCCAGATTTGAATTGTATTGTGAATAACTGGATACAACTGTTTGATCTCATTCTCCTCTAAGCCACATTTCTCTTGCTGACCCTCAGAGGCTGAAGGCTTAAACAGCAAGTGGGTTGAGTTTTGTTTTCACACCCACAGCTGTGCGCCTGGGATCAGCTAGTTAGCATATTGGGGTTCTGTGCAATCACATAGAGTCGTCTTAAGCCTGACGTCTTGGCTCATGGACAAATTTTGGCCACGTTTAATGTAACACTAGATGTAAAATAAACTAAGAAGAAACTGGTTAGTTAGTTAGTTAATTGGGTGTTGAAGCACCAGCGTCTACCAGATACATTTGTTTCCAATCCATAAAATGATACTTAATAGTAAAATGTTTACTACTGTTATTTTCTTGCTTATTTAATTAATAGGAATACAGTTTATTAGACCACAGGCCCTGAGAGAGATGGCAAAGGAAAGCAGACTTTCTTTCTGTCCTCGAGCATGTGGGCCAGAAATCAGGAGAGGAAACTGCATGAAAACAAAGCCAACATTTAAACTTTAAAAGTCCTTGCAGATAAACGCCACAGGGGAAATTTAGCTTTTTTAGTCATTTATTAAACAAACTTATTAATGGATGTGATGGCTCTTGGCAGTAAATGTACACTTGGTGTTAGAAATGAGGAGAATTTGTGTTTGGGTAATGTCCCATTAATCTCCATCCACTCGAAATTTTAAGACCAAACATCTTGCAGAATTGCTTTAGTTGAAAGATGTTTGAGGGGCTTTTGTCTGATCTTTCAAACAACTATGAACGTGTTGATAAGAAACCACATCCATAGTTGGATTAACACTGCGATTCATGTCCATGACTCCAAAAAGCTGCTCTTTGCCATTATGTTCACTGGCTCTCATGTACTTGGATAGCGGTGAATGGATGGATGGATCCTTTCAAACAAAACCATTTTAAAGGAATCCCAGTGAAACGTCTTCCAAAGACAGGACAAAATGGAATGGACTGAGAAAAAGAACTGTTACCTGTTCCAGCCAGTTCACCAGCTAAGACTGTTCAGTTTTCAGAAAACAAAGACCCAAGCGCTATACCTCAGATTCTATAGTCCACAGTTAGCATGTTAAATGTTAAAGTTCATTAACAGTGCAGTTAGATGAGGACTGAACGTGCATAGCTCCAGCCCAGTCTCCTGTTTGTCAGTGCCATCATCTTCAGAGAGTCTCTACTGTATTGTAAAGCTTCCCTTTCACTACTGCTTTTCCTCTGTTACCCCTGATGCTCATCTTGACCTGCTCCACCATGCATGTTCTTCCCCTCTTTTGCACACTGTCTGTTGCTTTGGATGGTTGACCTCAGGTCTTTGAACTCATCTACTTCACTGTCTCTGCTCCTTGTGTGTACACCTTTCTGCCTGTCTTTGATTTCTTCTTTCTCCAGTGCATACCTCCACCTCTCCAGACTTTCTTCCACCTGCTCCCTACTCTTACTTCAGATCACAATGTCGTCTGCAAACATCAAAGTCCATGGACACTCCTGCCTGACCTCATCTAACAGACTATGTGTGTATCCATAGCAAACAAGAAGGCACTGGGAGCAGATCCTTGATATAATCCCACCTGTACCTTGAACTCATCTGTCAGTCCTGCTGCACACCTCACCACTGGCTCACTGGCCTCATGTACCTTGCAGTTGTGCAGTACCACAGTTCCTCTCTTGGCACCATCACATGCTTTCTCCACAAAGACACAGCGTAACTCCTTCAGACCTTTTCCATACTTCTCTGTTGGCACACTTGCTTTTTTCCCAGCATGAAGCCATACTGCTGCTCACTGTCACCTCTCTTCTTAACCTATCTTAAGCAAGTCTTTCCCATTGTCATCAACTTCATCCCCCTGTATTTACAACAGCTCTGTGCATCACCCTCGTTTTTGATCATCTGTACTGCTGCATTTCTCCATTCCTCAGGCATTGTTCCCTCTTCTTAAAGTACATGTTCACCACAGCCATTTCAATCCTTTTTGCAAAATCCACCATAACCTGTCATTAAGCATTTCTCTACTTAACACTGGTGTACAGGGATTTAGTATCCCCACACACCAGTATCGTCTCCCATCTTTCTCTCACCTTTGATCGACGGTGTGACATAGCTGGTTGTGATTCTGCTGGTCTTCATTATTGGAAGTGGGGGAGAGTTCAGTAACATCAGAATACATATTAAATGCCAGCCCGCGTGATAACTTCTTGATCCACTGTACAAAAAGATTTTCCTGCTGTCTTTTGTTGTGCTGGTCTCAGAGCATGAAAAACCCATTTACAGCTATGATGGTGTCTGTTCTGGGAACACCGAGTGTCCAAGCAAATGCACTGTGTTTCTTGTCTCTGAACACCCCAAGCAAGGGCATAGATTTGGCTTTGGCATTGGTGGGGACGGATGATTCAACCACTGAACCCTGCCCTGTTTCTTTTTTTTCCTTTTTGTCTTTGCTTCTTGATAAAAAGGGGAGAAATATACTTGCCCATATATGCTATTCTACATGCTTTTAAACCATTTAAAATTAGAATTTTTATATGTGAATTATATAATGTTAAATTACTATTAAACAAATGACTAAGTATTTTAGACTTTAGTTTACTTCAGCCATATTCCATTTAAATCAGGTATCATTCAGAAATAAAAATAGCTTCAAATACAGTCATGACAATAAAGAATATGACTTTAAGGACTTACGAACATTACTTCAGTTATAGTACACCAACATCTCTGATACATTAGCACTAAGGGAACACTGAATGACCTGCTGGTTTTTGTCCATAAAACTACTCATCTAAGATTAGCACAAAGTAAAAGATCTCTCAGCAAAATGATGCAACATTTTAGGCACTATTGCCCTGATCAAATCAGTGAGCTGGGATTTTTTATTCTAAACATGAACTACTGTTGCAGACATGGACTACTGGTGCCCCACACAACAACTCAGTGTCCACTGTGTGAAGGAGCCAAACACATGCCTTCTCCTCTTGTTAATCTATAGCACCAAATCATCAGTCAGTCACCTGTGACCTTGCCTCTTCACCTCTGTCTGAGCTACAACATGGCAGAGCTGCCTCTGTCACCTGATAAATAACAGTGAGACATTCCAAATACATGCAGTCACACATGTGCTTCAAATACAGTAATGAACCAACAAGTCATCATCCAATTTCACCTGTGATCTTGTGTCACCATTACTCTCTGAGCTTTGTGTTGGTTCTTCTGTCACCTGACAAATAGGACATACATGACAATAAGAATAAAATGTGTAGCTGCTTCAGTGCTTCTGTCAGTTTGTGCAGATCTTGACTCATCAGTAATGTTTGTAGTGTGAGTGCATTTTTAAAACAATTTGTGCAAACTGCACTACAAGGTGGAATATTTGTAAAATCATGACTACCTCATGATATTTTGTCTCAAAAATTAACCCTATGAATATGTCAGTGCCATTAGGACGAAATTATTGTGTCACCAACATTTTAACATTAGACATATAATTTTAACAGCCTCTATAAAGTAATATCCTGGCTTGCTCGAGGCTGCAGTTTTCTCTGACAGTTTCATTCAAAATTAGAGCTGCAAGCAGCGTTATGAGGGCCCTCCTACCTCATCGCGTCGAGCCACGCCCAACACCTACAACCAGCACGTCCGATCTGATGTCACATTGATGGAATTCATGCATTCAACCACCAGCTAACATTTCATCTCGTTCAATCATGAGTATAGTCGTCCCACTAGGTGGCGCTCTAACCATTACTGACAAATGGCATAACAAACATTTCCGAGCTCGAGTCTGATCATGCCTGCCACCTTTGGTTGAGACTGGACATTGTGTTTTTAAGTGACAGCAGATTACTGCTTTTTGGCGAGTGATTGAAACTCCACGTGCCGCCATAACCACCCTGTTTCCCTGAACATAAAAAGCTTCGCAATTTAACATCACAAAGGTCTTGAGATTCCACACACTGGAGATCGGGTCAATCTGATGAAATCCCTTGGAGGAGTTCATCAAAGTACGGTGCCTGAAAAGAGGGAAAAATGTCACCAATATTACACATTAATTTTAAAATGGCTAACTTCCTGTTGAATTTGGGATATTGCTTCAAGAGACTTTTTTGTACATCTTGATATCTTCTATAAGCTTACCAGGATTCAGACTCATACATAAAACACAGAGTAGGGGCTGTTGTTTTGAAATTTTGTAGGGGGCGCTGTGGAGCCATTTTGCGCTATTCAATGAAAATGATCACATAACAACAAAACCCTCATCACATTGGAGGTGTGGGCCAAATTTCAAAACTTTTTAAACTTTCCAAGCCCCTCAAAAGCCACTTCATTTTTCATGGTGGACAGCATTGCCACCAGGGTGCGCTGTTCAGTTTAAAGTCAAACTTTTCTCACTGAAGCATCATGAGGGACTGATGGTGATATTCACCGCTTTTGAGGTGGCCATGATGAACCTGTGAAAATCAGTACAACGAAATGAAAGACATGACATTTCCTGTTGCCACTAGGTGGCGCTCTGCGTATTCCTGACAATGGGCATATTAAGCTGTTCAGGGTGGGTCTGACATCACTCCTGTAAAGTCTGGTACTGATCAGATTTGATTTCATTGAGTTATACTAATTTGTTTCTTCATGGCGAGATATCAATGTTCGCCATGCTGCTGGGGTCACACCCTTTCGCAAAAAGTCACAGTTTTCACTGTAACCCAAGACCAACTCCTTAAGGCTTTCCTGGAGAAATTTGAGGTTTCAGATGTCACCCATCACTATACTGTACCCCAAAGTGTAAAACATGGCATTTCCTGTTGCCACTAGGTGGTGCTCTCCCTGATGTCAAATATGGTAGTTGAAATTTGTTCAGGGGTGGAGCCTTATCATATGTGTGCTCTTTGGTCCAGGTCGGACAATGTATGAGGGAATGAGAGGCAATAAGATTTTCATGGCGAGTCATCAAAATTCGCCACGGCCTCACCGTATCGCGAAAACTCAAAAGCTCCGCAATTTAACATGGCCCAGGTGTGTAGTTGAGCCTGACCAGATATGAAGGTTATGAAATCAAACCCCAAGGAGAAGTTCGAAAAAGTTCAAGGCATGGAAATGGCAAAATTAGAGCCAAAATGTCACCTTCACTTCCAAATGGCGGACTTCCTGTTGTGTTTAGGTTTAGGTCAATGGGCCCACTGACTTTTTTGTTCGACTTGTCATGATACAAATGTGTGCCAGATTTCAGACATGTAGCTCAAACGATGTGTTCGTAGGGCTGTATTTAACAACGCATAGGTGGCGCTCTTGAGCCATTTCCCAGTGCTCCTATGTAAAAGTATTAAATTACAAAATTTTTCAACAGACCTGGCATGTATGCAAAATTTCATGAGTTTTTGAGCATGTTTAGGCCCTCAAAAGGCCCTTGTTTTGCCTGAATAATAATAATAATTAAAGCTGCAAGCAGCGTTATGAGGGCCCTCGCATGCCATGGCGTCGAGCCACATCCAAAACCTAAAACCAGCACGTCCGATCTAATGTCACATTGGTGGAATTCATGCACCAGCTAACATTTCATCTCATTCAGTCATGATTATAGTCATCCCACTAGGTGGCGCTCTAACTATTACTGACAAATGGCATAACAAACATTTCCGAGCTCGAGTCTCATCACGCCTGCCACCTTTGGGAGAGATTGGACATTGTGTTTTTGAGTGACAGCAGATTACTGCTTTTTGGCGAGTGTTTGATACTCCACGTGCTGCCATGACCACCCCATTTCCCTAAACGTAAAAAGCTTCGCAATTTAACATCACAAAGGTCTTTAGATTCTACACACTGGAGATCGCGTCAATCTGAAAAAATCCCTTGGAGGAGTTCGTCAAAGTACGGTGCCTGAAAAGAGGGAAAAATGTCGCCAACATAACACATTAATTTTAAAATGGCTGACTTCCTGTTGGATTTGGGATATTGCTCCAAGAGACTTTTTTGTACATCTTGATATCTTCTATGAGTTTACCAGGTTTCAGACTCATAGATAAAACACAGAGCAGGGGCTGATGTTTTGAAATTTTGTAGGGGGCGCTGTAGAGCCATTTTGCGCTATTCAATGAAAATGATCACATAACAAGAAAGCCCTCATCACATTGGAGGGCTGCGCCAAATTTCAAGACTTTTTAAACTTTCCAAGCCCCTCAAAAGCCACTTCATTTTTCATGGTGAACCGCGGTGCCACCAGGGTGCGCCGTTCAGTTTAAAGTCACAATTTTCTCACTGAAGCATCATGAGGGACTGATGGTGAAATTCACCGCTTTTGAGGTGGCCACGATGAACCTGTGAAAATCAGTACAACAAAATTAAAGCTTAGACATTTCCTGTTCCCACTAGGTGGCGCTCTACGTATTCCTGACAATGGGCATATTAAGCTGTTCAGGGCGGGTCTGACATCACGCCTGTAAAGTCTGGTTCTGATCAGACTGGATTTCATTGAGTTACACTAATTTGTTTCTTCATGGCGAGACATCAAAGTTCGCCATGCTGCTGGGGTCACACCCTTTCGCGAAAACTCACAGTTTTCACTGTAACCCAAGTCCAACTCCTTAAGGCTTTCCTGGAGAAATTTGAGGCTGCAGATGTCACCCATTACAATACTGTACACCAAAGTGTAAAACATGA
Organism: Oreochromis niloticus; assembly: GCF_001858045.2. Lineage (NCBI taxonomy): Eukaryota > Metazoa > Chordata > Actinopteri > Cichliformes > Cichlidae > Oreochromis > Oreochromis niloticus. The sequence goes on along the minus strand of NC_031987.2, from coordinate 34,354,364 downwards.
CATTTCCTGTTCCCACTAGGTGGCGCTGTCCCTGGTGTCAAATATGGCAGGTGAAATATGTTCAGGGGTGGAGCCTTATCATATGTGTGGTCTTTGGTCCATGTCGGACCATGTATGACTGAATGAGAGACAATAAGATTTTCATGGCGAATCATCAAAATTCGCCGTGGCGTCACGGCCTCACAGTAACGCGAAAACTCAAAAGCTCCGCAATTTAACATGGCCCAGGTGTGTAGTTGACACTGACCATATATGAAGCTTATACGACCAAATCCCAAGGAGGAGTTCGCAAAAGTTCGAGGCATGGAAATGGCAAAATTAGAGCCAAAATGTGACCATTATTCAATAATGTGATAAGGTTTAAACATGTATTTCTCTTGTCAAGTTGGCTGTTGAGCTGTGAGTCACTATGCAAATTAGCTGGAGTGAGTGAGTGACAAAGACACTTCCTGTGTCTGTGTCTCGGAGGCTTTCAGTTCAAGAGAGAGCGGTGGCTGTTGTGTTGAGGATTATTTAGCGAAATATATAATGGTAAAGTATCAGGATATTTGATTACGGTGGTCAGGTCTGTTCAGAGGTGCAGATTTGGACAGGAAATTTATAATTTAGGGATGATACGTTGTTGAAATCAGTTTATATTTTATGCTGAATGAAAACATGGTGGAGTGAGGAAGGGAGACATTGTGCAAACGGTCTTTGAGCTTTGACGAGGTGTTCAGTGCGTTGAATGGGTGAAATTTAAGATTGTTTAAGATTTTTTGGGGCTGTTGTTTTTCATTTTAATAGAGGGAGTTTTGATAAACATGGACATGTCTAAAAGGGCCCATAGTTTTTGTAACAGTGCACTTAAAAGAACCTGTCAGGTGATTTTGTTTGTACTTTGATGAGCTAATAATCAGCTCTCTTTCTTTCTCATTTTTGTTCTGAAGCAGGCCTGGAAGAAAGTGAACTGACAGCGCTGACAAATTTCCGGATAAACAAATATGAGGTGACTTTTCCAGATTTCAATGGGTGGAGGAAAGGCTACCTGTGGGGACCTGATCAGATTGAAAGTCCCTGTCTAAAAGATTGCCGCGAGCCAATCCAGACAAAACCATAAAGAACTATTTTCTAAAAAAGAGAAAACAAAATAAAACAAATGAATGAGCTCATGTTGCTGAGAGTGAAGACTCTGATTATTTGCGAGGGAGTCCACACTATCAGCAAGACCTGATGTTAATGCATGTGAGTGAGTGTGTGACTGGACCAAGGTGGGGATGAATAAAATGTTGACAAACAGGAGGAGTGGAAGACTGAATTCTGGGGAAGCTGATGTTTGCTTGGAGGGAATTTTTGTTTTATTTACTGGGGTTGGATTATGTTATTACATTATAAAATGCTAAATGCTAAAAGGGAAACATTGTTGATATAACTCATGTTACCATTAACTGAAGAAACACATGATTGATAACTGCTCTGTTTTAAGTTTAGTCTTTGTTGTAACATAGATTGGATCATAAAGGGGGAGAGTTGAGTATGAAATGTAAAGTACAGGTTTTGTTTCTAGGAAATTCCAAGGATCCAGAGTTCGATGGAGCAAGGAGTTCGAGAAGATTTGACATGATGATTAAATTGATTTTATTCCTTAAACACAGGTTTACAGGGCTGGAGCAGATCTACCGGAGAGGAGGATGGCTGAGGAGTTTGGAGAGATGATATGACTAACCTTTTTCCTTTATTTATTTGGACACATCTGGTGTGTCCAAATATAAAGGGGGAATTTAAGAGGTAATTTGAAATGAGTTCTAGGATCATTTTATGACTTTTGGGGTTTTTGATAATTTAGATATGGTAAAACTGAGGCAGAAATTGTCATTTTTAAATAGAGTTATTTTTAAAGTAAAATGAAACTCCCTTGCTTTATTTAAAATAGGCGAGGCCAAAGGCCTGTAGCTTTTAACTGTATAGCTCTTAACTTGCAGGGATGGCGTGGAGTGTAATGAATGAATGCAAAACATGCTTACAGACACAAACATGACATAGATTTATTTTATAGGGCAAAGGTGGAACACATGGTGCTTTGTTTCTGCTTAGCAACAAGTGAGGCAGACGGTGTTAAAGATAAGTATGTAATAAGTAAATAGGAAACATGTGAGGGTGAGACGGGTGAAACAAAATGTTGTAGATAATGGAAACTTGTCTAACTGGCATTAACAGTAATTTTTGCATGTTAGGTATATGCTTGAAGCAAAAAGAGGTGTAAATCCTGATAGAAATTTTGAAGCGTGCTTTCTAGCGGAGAGTTAGGCTGACATGGGGATGGTGTATATTTTACCCTGGGTGTGTTTAATAAAACTAAAAGCGTTGCTCACACACATAAAGAGCATTGAGATTAAGTAAAGTTAATAAAAAGGATAAAGCCCAGAACATTGTGAACCAAGTTTGAATAATTAAAGGAACATCGGATGAACACAGTAGATTAGTGAGGGGTAGCAGAGAGAGGCTTTTTGTTTTCTATCTTTTACAGGAGAAGATTTCAGGACCACAGCGACCGTAGGGGGGCGAGAATCCTGGAAGCCCCAGACCGAACGGAACCAACCAGAGAAAGGAGAAAAACAGAGCACAAATACACCTAGTTGTTTATATTACAAAGAAGATCAAAAGCTTGTTAGACATAGGTTATAATGGAAGCATAAAAGGGATGAGAGGAACTTTACATAACATAGAAATCCTGCAACAATTCGTAAATTGCCCAAACACAGTGTTCAGACCGGATATGCGCTACCCGTTAAAGGGGGCGAAGAAATCAGGCCTAAGTTTGAAAAATGAAATGGGTTAACTCGATAGAGGAGGTTTCCAAAGGTTGAGAAAATAATGTAGGCCCTTTTACCAGGAGAAAGCTAATTGTATCTTTTACACTTTACAGTGTGCACTGAGGGAAGTCAGGAATAGTTTAAATTAGGATTAAAAAAATTAAACTAGGTGAAAAAAGGGGTGTAGCAAGTAGATTTAGGGCAGCTCACAGCCTGGCGTAAACGCAAGGTGCCGTCACACAGCTTAAGTTATTTGTTTGATTTATTTTTATGACAAAATAATAAGGAAACATTGAAAACATACAACCCGTTGAGGAGACAGATAGGGTTGGGGAATTGAAAGGTTTTGTTTGTTTAGCATAATGCACTACAAAGTATACAAAGTTTATATAACATGATGCAAACACACGAATCAGAGACACGTAATGAGAAAACTGATTAGAATGTTCCTTACAACTACATGTTTATTGTACGCAATGATATTAACTATGGCTGTGTTGTTTATTGTGTATATTTTGCAGGGCGCTCCGAACCACTTGTCTGAACACGGAGGCCAGTCCAGCCCAGCACTTCCTGAGACTAGTTGCTAAAACAGGATCGGTAAAAAAGAGAAAAGCGCGAGGTGTCAGGTAAAGGTGATGAGTGTCTCAGCATGAATAATGGCATAGGGTTGAATTATGGTAAAGGGTCTACCAGCTCATTCACATTTGATTTGTGTGACGTCATTAAGTGTACAGGAGCTAGTAGTAGCTGGAGAGCGTATGAGGTATGGGTCTGCAATCACCCCATGATATGCTTAGGGTAAATTTAGTTGATGCAAAGTCTAAGCCGCTCGCAGAAAGTTTAATCACCATTCTGACTGATCAGATGGTAACTTCGGGAACAGTAGCTCAAAAGGAACAGGAACCAAAAGGGAGAGTACTTCTGACAACAGATTACTTTAGACTGAAGCCTAAGGAGTTGATAAAGCGCGCCACGGGTTTCAAGGACAGTAACCTCTGGCTTGATTGGGTGGCTCAAAATGCTAGAGAACAACATGTATCTGACTGTGTTGCCTGTGCTTCAGCTAGGTCACGGTTGTTTACAGAGCCCGCACCATTGCATTAGAGGATGAGTGGGGCTATGATTGTATGTTACAGTTAACTAGAAGTGCAGTGACTACTGGCAACTGTATTTTGTTGTCCAGACTTTTCCCTCCCATTTCAAAGCAGACAGCAGTGGGACCATTTATGCTAAAATAAGATAATTACATGTTTCAAGTTTTCTACAGATAATGAAAAGTACAAGGTGGGAGAAATCGACCCAACTAGGTGTGCTGTCACACTCACGGGACGAACCACCAACAATGTAAGTGACCCTAGCACGGTAATTGGAACATGGCCAAGAAGTGGGCTCTATTATTACTGTGGGGAAAATATTCGTGTTCCTATGGGAAGCGTAGGGACATGTGCGATGGTGCGATTGGGAGCTCCGCTCATGCTTATTGGAAATCAGGTAAAGGCTATTCCACAACATAACACGCGAACTTTAGCTGCCATACGTAAGAGATACATTTTGGCCAAAAGAGGGACCCAGGGTACCCATGCATATGATCCGCGTTTGAACTCGCCGACCTGGATAGACTCCATAGGAGTGCCCAGGGGAGTTCGTAATGAGTACAAGCTGGTAAATCTGATAGTGGTAGAATTTGAAAGTATATTTCTTTGGGTGACACCTAATAAGAATGTTGATCGCATTAACTATGTTCATTACAACCTGCTGAGACTCTCTAACCAAACCAGGGACGCCATGATGGGGTTCGCAGAACAATTGGGTCCGAGTTCACTGACGGGAGAGCAAAATCGAATTGTCTAAAACCATGCATGAGCACTCAGGTATCGAAAATCTGCTGGCGTCCTGGATGACATCTGTGTTTGGACAATGGAAAGGTGTGGCTATGTCAGTGATGTTTTCTTTGACTGTATTTTTGGGAATACTGGTCATCGCTAGTTGTTGTATCATTCCTTGTGTCAGAGGATTGTTGGTAAAGATAATGGCAAGGGTTGCGAACCCTGGCTGGGTTGAGGGCATCTATTAGATGAACTTAGAACCCATAGAGTGGGGCAGGGAGTGATACAACATAAGGTGTGGTGACATTCCTTGTCGGAATGTCAGAAGAGGGAATGTGGGGAATCAGAAATTCTTTTATTCCTATTATATAATCTGCAGTATTATGATTGCATTAAGAACATGTTTTACAGCATTGTTTATCAGTAATATTGTTTACAGGGTTCATATTGCATTGAATATGTTTGTCATCACATTCATTCTATTCACAGGTTTAGTTCATTTTATACACATTGCATATCTGTGCTTGTTTAGAGTTGATGTTCTATCCAAGAGGGTTTTAAGCTTCACTGGTGAGAGTGTCCAGGTGATACATGTTGAGGGAAGATGAGAACATAGCAGGTTAATTGCATGCATGCTTACAATACACATAAATCTAGTAGCAGGCCTGAGCGAGGGCCCAAGTGTCTTCTGCTTCTTATTTGAGACCTGCGAGAATTCAGTTTACTTAGTGATTGATGACGAGGGTCCATTCCACTAGATTTCCACTAGAGAGGGACCCAGGAAAGGAGCAGAGACCACTTAAGCATGAAGTGTTTTCAAGTGGGAGCTGGCGTTTTATTACTGGACCACCTAGATGACATGAGGTTATTGTCTGATTTGCTGAGTCAGGGGACGGCTAGAGAGGGTCAGAGCGAAGGCAGTGGACCTGGGAATGGTGGTTTCGGGGCCCATGATGCCATTAATGGATCCAGAGGTGACAGAGTGGGTTGAAGAGTGACTCAACGGAGTGTGGTGACCCTGTTTGTGAACAGGGTCAAAAGAGGGAGTGTGGAATAAGGAATATTTTACTGCTACTTATACTTATTATTGGCACTATCATTGTATTAATTAACATTGCATTAAACCACATAACAAGCATTTGTAATAATACATATAATCAAGAAGCAGGCTTGAGTGAAGGCCTGAATGTATTCAGCTTCTTGTTGCATTTGAGTTTGCCTAGCAACAGGTGACGCAAAGAGGAGGACAAGTCCATGGGGACCTCAAAGGCCTGAGATCATCACCATATTTGAAAGAGGATGCCAGAAAGGGTAACTTCTGTGTCTGCATTTATCTCTTAGAATAGATCATTGTCTGTACAAGGGGCAAACAATGTTCTTAAGATGCAAATTATGTGCTTGTAAACGCAAGAGGGGGCGTCATAATACCCTGATGTTATAAAAGCAATCTGAAGTGTATTTTTGGGTGGGGATTTACAACTGATGGTTTCCAGTGTACGTCTCCCCACGCTGCGTGTATTCATTAAAAATCAATTGTTTGATCGACCTCTTTTGGACCATCATTGTTTTACTCTCGTCCTCAATTTCGGACCCGTAACACCTTCAATCCAAAATGGCGGACTTCCTGTTGGGGTTGCGTCAATGGTCCCACTGACTTTTTTGTTCGTCTTGGCATGATACACATGTGTGCCAAATTTCATACATGTAGCTCAAACCATGTGTTCGTAGGGCTGCATTTAACAACGCATAGGTGGCGCTACAGAGCCATTTCCCAATGCTCATATGTAAAACCATTAAAATACAAAATTTTTCACCAGACCTGGCATGTGTGCAAAATTTCATGAGTTTTTGAGTATGTTTAGGCCCTCAAAAAGGCCCTTGTTTTGCCTGAATAATAATAATAATAATAATAATAATAATAATTAAAGCTGCAAGCAGCGATATGAGGGCCCTCGCACCCCCGGCGCGTCGAGCCAAGCCCAACACCTAAAACCAGCGCTTCCGATCTGATGTCACATTGATGGAATTCATGCATTTAACCACCAGCTAACGATTCATCTCATTCAATCATTATTATAGTCGTCCCACTAGGTGGCGCTCTAACCATTACTGACAAATGGGATAACAAACATTTCCGACCTTGAGTCTCATTACGCCTGCGACCTTTGGGAGAGATTGGACATTGTGTTTTTGAGTGACAGCAGGTTACTGCTTTTTGGCGAGGGATTGAAACTCCACATGCCGCCATGGCCACCCCGTTTCCCTGAACATAAAAAGCTTCGCAATTTAACATCACAAAGGTCTTTAGATTCCACACACAGGAGATCGGGTTAATCTGATGAAATCCCTTGGAGGAGTTCGTCAAAGTATGAGGCCTGAAAAGAGGCGAAAAAGTGTCTAAAATTACACCTTAATTTTAAAATGGCTGACTTCCTGTTGGATTTGGGATATTGCTCCAAGAGACTTTTTTGTACATCTTGATATCTTCTATAAGCTTACCAGGATTCAGACTCATACATAAAACACAGAGCAGGGGCTGTTGTTTTGAAATTTTGTAGGGGGCGCTCTGGAGCCATTTTGCGCTATTCAATGAAAATAATCACATAACACAATAGCCCTCATCACATTGGAGTTGTGCGCCAAATTTGAAGACTTTCCAACCTTTCCAAGCCCCTCAAAAGCCACTTCAATTGTCATGGTGAACAGCGTTGCCACCAGGGTGCGCCGTTCAGTTTAAAGTCACAATTTTCTCACTGGAGCATCATGAGGAACTGATTGTGATATTCACCGCTTTTGAAGTGGCCACGATGAACCTGTGAAAATCAGTACAACAAAATATATGACATGACATTTCCTGTTCCCACTAGGTGGCGCTCTGCGTATTCCTGACAATGGGCACATCAATCTGTTCAGGGCGGGTCTGACATCATGCCTTTAAAGTCTGGTACTGATAAGACTGGATTTCATTGAGTTATACTAATTTGTTTCTTCATGGCGAGACATCAATGTTCGCCATGCTGCTGGGGTCACACCCTTTCGCGAAAAGTCACAGTTTTGACTGTAACCCAAGACCAACTCCTTAAGACTTTCCTGGAGAAATTTGAGGCTGCAGATGTCACCCATAACAATACTGTACCCCAAAGTGTAAAACATGACATTTCCTGTTCCCACTAGGTGGCGCTGTCCCTGGTGTCAAATATGGTAGTTGAAATATGTTCTGGGGTGGAGCCTTATCATATGTGTGCTCTTTGGTTCAGGTTGGACCATGTATGACAGAATGAGAGGCAATAAGATTTTCATGGCGAGTCATCGAAATTCGCCGTGGCGCCGCCGCTTCACCGTATCGCGAAAACTCAAAAGCTCCGCAATTTAACATGGCCCAGGTGTGTAGTTGAAACTGACCAAAGATGAAGCTCATACGACCAAATCCCAAGGAGGAATTCGAAAAAGTTCCAGGCATGGAAATGGCAAAATTAGAGCCAAAATGTCACCTTCACTTCTAAATTGCGGACTTCCTGTTGGGTTTGCATCAATGGTCCCACTGACTCTTTTGTTCGTCTTGGCATGGTACACATGTGTGCCAGATTTCATACATGTAGCTCAAACGATGTGTTCGTAGGGCTGCATTTAACAACGCATAGGTGGCGCTACAGAGCCATTTCCCAATGCTCATATGTAAAACCATTAAAATACAAAATTTTTCACCAGACCTGGCATGTGTGCAAAATTTCAAGAGTTTTTGAGCATGTTAAAGCCCTCAAAAAGGCCCTTGTTTTGCCTGAATACTAATAATAATTAAAGCTGCAAGCAGCGTTATGAGGGCCCTCGCACCCCTCGCGCGTCGAGGCACACCCACCACCTAAAACCAGCACGTCCGATCTGATGTCACATTGATGGAATTCATGCATTTAACCACCAGCTAAAATTTCATCTCATTCAATCATGATTATAGTCGTCCCACTAGGTGGCGCTCTAACCATTACTGACAAATGGCATAACAAATATTTCCGAGGTCGAGTGTCATCATAACTGCGACCTTTGGGAGAGATTGGACATTGTGTTTTTGAGTGACAGCAGATTACTGCTTTTTGGCGAGTGATTCAAACTCCACGTGCCGCCATGACCACCCCGTTTCCCTGAGCGTAAAAAGCTTCGCAATTTAACATCACAAAGGTCTTTAGATTCCCCACACAGGATTTCGCATCAATCTGATGAAATCCCTTGGAGGAGTTCGTCAAAGAACGGTGCCTGAAAAGAGGGAAAAATGTCACCAATATTACACATTAATTTTAAAATAGCTGACTTCCTGTTGGATTTGGGATATTGCTCCAAGAGACTGTTTTGTACATCTTGATATCTACTATAAGCTTACCAGGTTTCAGACTCATACATAAAACACAGAGCAGGGGCTGTTGTTTTGAAATTTTGTAGGGGGCGCTGTGGAGCCATTTTGCGCTGTTCAATAAAAGTGATCACATAACCAGAAAGCCCTCATCACATTGGAGGTGTGGGCCAAATTTCAAGACTTTTTAAACTTTCCAAGCCCCTCAAAAGCCACTTCAATGGTCATGGTGAACCGCGTTGCCACCAGGGTACGCCGTTCAGTTTAAAGTCACAATTTTCTCACTGAAGCATCATGAAGGACTGATGGTGATATTCACCGCTTTTGAGGTGGCCACGATGAACCTGTGAAAATCAGTACAACAAAATTAAAGCTTAGACATTTCCTGTTGCCACTAGGTGGTGCTCTGCGTATTCCTGACAATGGGCACATCAATCTGTTCAGGGCGAGTCTGACATCATGCCTTTAAAGTCTGGTACTGATCAGACTGGATTTCATTGAGTTATACTAATTTGTTTCTTCATGGCGAGACATCAATGTTCGCCATGCTGCTGGGGTCACACCCTTCAGCGAAAACTCACAGTTTTCACTGTAACCCAAGACCAAATCCTTAAGGCTTTCCTGGAGAAATTTGAGGCTGCAGATGTCACCCATCACAATACTGTACCCCAAAGTGTAAAACATGACATTTCCTGTTCCCACTAGGTGGCGCTGTCCCTGATGTCAAATATGGCAGTTGAAATATGTTCAGGGTTGGAGCCTTATCATATGTGTGCTCTTTGGTCCAGATCGGACAATGTATGACAGAATGAGACGCAATAAGATTTTCATGGCGAGTTATCGAAATTCGCCATGGTGCCACCGCCTCACCGTATCACGAAAACTCAAAAGCTCCGCAATTTAACATGGCGCAGGTGTGTAGTTGACAATGACCAAAGATGAAGCCTGTACAATCAAATCCCAAGGAGGAGTTCGAAAAAGTTCCAGGCATGGAAATGGCAAAATTAGAGCCAAAATGTCACCTTCACTTCTAAATTGCGGACTTCCTGTTGGGTTTGCATCAATGGTCCCACTGACTTTTTTGCTCGTCTTGGCATGGTACACATGTGTGCCAGATTTCATACATGTAGCTCAAACGATGTGTTCGTAGGGCTGCATTTAACAAGGCATAGGTGGCGCTCTAGAGCCATTTCCCAGTGCTCATATGTAAAACCATTAAAATACAAAATTTTTCACCAGACCTGGCATGTGTGCAAAATTTCAAGAGTTTTTGAGCATGTTTAGGCCCTTGTTTTGCCTGAATAATAATAAGAAACGGAGCAGATAAAATAGGGCCTTCGCACTCTCAGTGCTCGAGCCCTAATAAGAAGAAGAAATGGAGCAGATACAAGAAACGGAACAGATACAATAGGGCCTTCGCACTATCAGTGCTCGGGCCCTAATAAACGGAGCAGATACAATAGGGCCTTCGCACTTTTTGTGCTCGGGCCCTAATTAGAAATGCTACTCTGGGAGACTGAGATAACTAATAGTGCTGCCTGTTGTGCATTTAGATTCCAAAACACGTTATTTATGGTTACATACAATTTTAGACTGATGTGGGCCAAAGCCTAGCACAGCCTGTAACGTTATTATGACGGACAGATTTTATGAGTGAACTTGACTTCAAGAGACTTACAGGTTTCTTTGAAAAATACTTTCTTATATCCAGGTTCTTCCTTTTTGCTGCCATCCTCCTCTCCTCCTTGCAGGTCCTCACAGGAGGAGAGAACTGTGGCAATATAAGGTCCTACCAAGGTTTCCCCTCACCAAACAGCTTGTTGATCTGATGAGGAGTTTTGGGAGGAGTTCATTCAAGTATGAGGCCTGAAAATGGTGAAAAATGTTGCCAAAATTACACACAAAACTCCAAATCAGGGTTTTAATAGTTTTGCAATTTTCATTAGTTTTTATTTTTATTTAGTTTTGACTTCAGATTTTCAATTTTATATTAGTTTTAATTAGTTTTTACCAATTGTTTGCTAGTTTAGTTTAGTTTTTATTTTTTTTGAAAATCCTTAGTTTCAGTTTAGTTTTGATTAGTTTCAGTTATAGTTTTAGTTGTGTTTGCAATAATTAAGTGTAACAAAATCCCAGTTTCATCATATCAGTCATTCTCTTCTGCTTATCCTTGGGTATGTTGCTATTCCAGCTACCATACCCTGCACCCTGGACAGGTCGCCTGTCTGCCGCAGGGCTAACACGCAGAGACAGACAACTCACATTCCCACCTATGGGTTCTTTCAATAAATAAATAAATAAATTAGGGCAGATGAACAACCGTTGATACCAGGCAACTATAAAATGTATATCTTGGCCGCAATGAGACTTTTAACTCTTGCAGCACCGGGTGTTCGTAATTTTGGTTCAAGTGAATTGATAAACTTTTTGAAGGCAATTGACTCACACAGTTATGTAGATATCCCAGTCCTGTTGTCTCGGGATGCATCACACTGCCTTGCCTAGAGTTAGCTTCTGTTTCTGGGGATGAGGGTTGAGTGTGCTCCCTTACCTTCTCAAGGTAAGCTAGGTTAGCCTTCTTGTGTGAGCTTTTCAAGTGCACTTTAAGGTTTGTGGGATTTTTTTTTCCCTTTAGAAATGTCCCTCATAATTTGTCTCGTTCCACTACAAGACACTTGCTTTATCCAAAACACAGTCATATTCAAAGTAATCCCAAATTGGACTCTGGCGCTTTCTCCCGACTTTTCTTGACATGATTCTGCGCGTGGATGGAGCAGCGACACAGACGACTCGACTAACGTACTGCCACCTGCTGGCATAATGAGACACAGCAAGAAAAAAATCTGGAAACTAAACTTCTTTTTTACCCTTGACTATTGTATGACACGCACACATCAACGAAAACTAAACACATTTTTGCTGTAAATTCAGTTAATTTTAATTAGTTTTGTGAACACTCATTACAGTTTTAGTTAGTTTTCCTTTTTTCGTTTTTATTTTTATTTCCGTTAACGAAAATGTTTTTTCACTTCTAGTTTTTGTTATTTCGTTAGTTTTAGTTAATGATAAAAACCTTGCTCCAAATGGCTGACTTCCTGTTGGGTTTAGGTTATGACCAATGTTCCCTCTAAGCTGCGCACGTGCGCAATTGCGCACTGCTGGCACGGTCTCTGAGCACAGAAAATCTGTGTTGCGCACAAAAAAAATTAATCTGAATTGAAATTAAAATTAATACTTTAACAATTCTGTTTTGCAGTGTTAGTCAGTGAGTGACTGGCTGCTCCCATATTGTATTAGAACGATGCCACCTTATCCTATAGTCCAGCCAATAATGCGATTTACATTTGTATATACGCAGCTAATCAACGTCGTTGACAGGCTATGACAGCGTCCTTATGTGCTGACACCGGTGTTTTAGCTGGCAAAGCGGCATGGCTGATGTGGAGTGAAGCCACGTTAATGACAACGTGTCCAACCATTGGAGATGTGAGCAGGACAGACGGAACAACTGACGGAAAAAGTGTGGACTTTATACCAGTTTTTAAATTGTGTTGATCGGCCACGTAAAACCAGAGTTGTGATAAAAAAAAATATGCAATGTTTGATTTTCTTCCTGAATACTATCGTTGTTTATATTTACTGCGGGAATAAATGGTAAAAACAGCGTTTTATAAGAAAAAAGGCTCGAAAGCACTCTCCACCTGGGAGCAAAAACAAACTCCACCCCCCTCTCCTTTTCCTATTCGTCCAAAAAAGTACCATGTCGACCAATCAAAAAATGATATGGCAACGTGGCATCTAGTTGTTAAGAAACGGGGGGAAGTTTTAGGAGTGACGGCGGTGCTTTGAAATGTGAGATATCTGCGACGTTTAGCGCAAATCTTGTGTAGTTAGTGTGTAGTTAGTGTGTAGTGTAGTTTTGCTGTGTGTGTCAGAACAATGAGGCGGCTGCTGAGTGTTACAGGTGTTACAGCAGTGATACATCTCCTGCTGTCAGGCCTGCAGGTATCAGGCTGTTGTTCTCCTTTATCTCATAGTGGACAGAAATTATTTTTTGGAGTGGCACAAATAATTTGTGTGGCATCAGATTTGATGCAGAACAGCTGAATGTTCTGTAAATAGTTTGAAATGTTTTTAAATAAACGCCTTGGCTGCATTTAAAAAAAAATAGCTGCAAAAATCTTTGTTGTTTGCCAAACTGAGTTACTTTTTTGAAGAAGTAACTATATAATTAATTGCCCAGCATTGGTCATTATATACTATATTTTGCAGACAGAGAGTTACAGACTCTCTCCCAGACCACAGACTCATAATACAAGTCAGAGCTTTTTTTAAAAAGAAAGAAAGTTGTGTTTTCAAAATTGGAGTTCAAGTTATTTTTACTTCCAATAGTGTTAACATACTACACAGGTCAATGAGTAGATTTTTTTTACATTTTCATTGTAAGTGGGCTAAAACAGTTAATTAAAAGTAGTCTAACATAAATGTAAATGCTGTAATTTGATTATTTTAATAAACCATGTAACTTGGATGGATTAGATGCCAGCGCGATCACAGTGCACACGTCTGATGTTGCTCACAGTGGTCCAAGGGATGCTCAGGGAGTTTGTGTGTTCGCTCAGACATGTGAAAAATTAGAGGGAACATTGGTTATGACTCCAAGAGACCTTAAGATAATACATTAGGCTACCAAATTTCAGTCATAGATGAAACATAGTGCAGGAGCTGCTTGTTTGAAATGTTGTATTCTGTAATTGTTGTACTTTGTGCTGTGGAGCCAGTTTGCAATATTCCATGACCAACTGCACCACCTGCTTCCACTAGATGGCGCTCTAACTATTGCTGATAATGGGTACATTAATCTGTTCAGGGCGGGACTTTCATCGTGCCTGTGAAGTTTAGTAGATACTGGACTAGATTTCTTTGAGTTATAGCAGTTTTATACTTCATTGCAAAACATCAACATTTACCATGCTGCTGGGGTCACGCCGTTTGGTGAAACGCTCACAGTTTTCAATCTAAGACAAAATCCTCAAAGCTTTCCTGGACAAATGTGAGGTTGCTGGGGTGAAGTGCCTTGAAACTGTACTCCAAAGTTTAAAACATGACATTTCCTGTTCCCACTAGGTGGCGCTGTGACCACTGTCAATTTTAACAACTAAAACGTGTTCGGGGCACAGCCTTGTGACATGTGAGAAGTTTGGTCCAGATTGAAGAATGTTTATGTGAATGACAGCAAATTTCATGAAAATGGACAAAATTTGCCTTTAATGAAAACTCAAAAGCACTGCAACTTACCATGGCCCAGGTGTGTCATTAAGACTGCCCAGGTGTGTCGTTTACATGTTTGTAGCAAATTTCATAAATAAACGTGAAACTCCGTCTGAGGTCTCAGTTTGTGAGGAGATACAATTCATGCTCAGGCCCTGAGAGAAAAAAAACACTGTTCATCACAGAGGTAGGTATTAGTAACTGACCACAGCTTTAAGGTAAAACAATATATCTTTGTGGTTGAAGACGGTGGATTAGCTCAATGAAATACTTTTAATCAAATTTCATCAAAATTTCACTTGAATTTATTTAAAATTACATTTTGCTTGGAAACAGATCAGAGCATTTTTCATTTAATTATTATTAACACTGTCTTAAAAACATTTGCAAAGTAAAGTCAGAGAGATTTTAATTCTTCACATTGTAATTATGTGACTATATATTCTATAATAAAACACTTGAGAATGAGAGGATTTGATTGGACGTTAGTGGTAAATGTGGACAGCTTTGACAAAATTGTTATAGCATCACATCCTGAGCTGCACCAGCAGGTTAACAAGCAAAATGATGAAATCATGGAAAATAGAATAGTGAAAATGAGCCACAAAATAATTATTTTCAAATTACTCAACGTAACAACTTAAACAATGACATTATTAACTATATTAACTATAATTATTATATTAATTATTTCTTTCATTAATTATGTAATTATTCACAGAAAAATCAGTATTTACTAAAGTTTAATAAGCAATGAACTTGCACTTCATTACTTAAGGTTCCCAATAAATGCTACGATATAACCCATCACCTTTAGGCTGGCTGGTGTGGTCATGTGACCCAGTATATCCAGTTGTGCTCAGCCTCTGAGCCTCTGAGTACGTGCTGATGGCACAGAGGTACAGGGCTGTGAATGTTACATACAGCAAATCTGTGATATGAAATCGTCTCAGTCTCTCAGTTTTTCAGCTGCTTCAATTAATTATAGAAACTGTGTCAAAGTCTGGACATACACCTCTGTTTTATGCCTTCTTACATCTTCTTAAGTCTTGAAAGTGTTTTGTTGTTCAGCCAGTTAGCCCTGCTCCTTCTGTTTAGGCTATCGTGCAAGTAAACTGGAAGGAATTACTGCTCGAGATGATAACATAAGAACATAAAACATAATTAAGTGTTTAAATTAAGATATTTGGTGACACACAGTGACAAATAATGTAAAACCAAACTGTTAGTTTATAACTGCAAATACCACTTTAAACTTTGTTTGTAGATTTAACTAAAGTATTGCGAATAAATTGTGTTTTGTTTTTTGATGACATATGTCAGCATTAAGGTCCTTAAAAAAAGGCCACTTACAAAAATGACAAAAAAGCCAAATATAAAGAGACGGTGCCTCCGCCAGCCGCTATGGGCCAAAGGTAAATCCTTGACTGGTCACCAGACTGTTGCAGGTCCAACATAGATAACAGACAGACAACCGTTTACACTCATAGACTTCCAAGTTAACCCAACACCACTACCTGCATGTCTTTGTTCTGTGGGAGGACGCTGGAGTACCTGGAGAGAACCCACAGATTTGTGGGATGCCATTAAAGTATTTCTTTAATGTACCCATTAATTATTAAGTATTTCTGACGATGCACTGAGGAGGACAAAATAGTTTTTCTCATAAAAAGGAGGATCCAGATGTTCCTGTTCCCCTGATTATCTTTCAGTCACACTGTGTTGTTCCCACTCTTCTTTGATTGTCTGCCATCACTCTGTGGTTGTTTTCTATGTTGTCTTTTGTGGTCCTTTTGATTCTCATTTGAATCCTTTTTACCTCTCTGCAGACTTTCCATCTCTTTATGGTAATATTGTGTCTCTGTGCTCATGTTTGTATCTCTGTCCCATCACAGATGTTATCAGTGTCCGAATAAACTCCCTGGCATATATGAGTCTGACCCCTGTCCCACATTCAGCCTCCGCGTAACCCTGCTGAGGCTGCTTTGTGCGCTGATTGGACGCCAGGACTCGCTCGGGTACGAGCTTGCGTGAACTCGCCGTGCCAGTGTTTCCAGGAGACTCTCCTATGTGCACGCGCACGTTTCCCACACGCCTCCCTGCTGCCCTGAACTGCATTGAACGCGAATCCCATGAAGCGCGCATCCGTTAGGAATTTGCATGGGGCGTACCCGCTAGTGGAATGCGCGCACCCGCTGTCCATCTCATAACTGCTGTCCAGCCTAATTGGAGGACACTGCTGATGTAGCCGAGTAAATGGGAATACTGGGGGCGCGTCTTTGAGCTTGTTCTGCGGCAGTTGGAAAGTGGAGCAAAGTGCGCACTCCTTTTCCTCAGGAGCAAAACTCTGCGTTGCTTTTTCACTCATTACAAGTTGATGTTTACCCGCAGCTGACTGGAGAATGTTCTCATTTATAGCAGGTCGGATTCTTTATCGCATATTTTAATTTGACTGACCTGCTTTTGCAGTTGATGCGGAGGATAAAAGCAGAGTTTTTGTACATGTAGCGCAGAAAGACGGATTCTCCAGAGGCTTCTGTAAGAGTAACAGTCATGTATGCAGGACGCAAGAGGAGAAAACCCGTTCAGAGAGTGTAAGTTTCTCTCATTTCATCTTTGAAGGTTTCCCTGCGTGTATTGTAACATCCACGTCACATTAAGAAATAGATTTGTTTCCTTGTCGGCCTAAATTCATCGAAACAAATCGGTGTTTGCTGACGATGCTGAATCAGGCCGGTGGATGTTCAGTGTATGAAATGTTCAGCGCGGATTATCGCAGGCCTGCAGCTGTGGCCTCATTCTTTAACAATAATTCTCTCTTTCTGTCTGTTAATGATAACGCCACACTTCTGTGAATTATTGTACATGAATTATTTTTATTTGTCCCAACGTTTCCCCGGCCGTGGGGCTTTCGGGACGACTGCTCGGCTATTTTCTGTCAAACGCCCTTCAAACAATCAGCTGGGCCGTTTTTTCCCTTTCGTTCCCTTTTGCAAGGATATTGAAGATATCTTCGTTTTTTTTATGTTGTTGTTGCTTTAGTAAAATTCTACAAATTTTAATTTCAAATCATTTTATAAAAAGGCCTTTGGTAAGAGGCCCTAATCTTTTTTTAATCGCATTAACGCGACTCAAACACTCACGAACCTTTTTCAGTAATTCTTTTAAAATAAATTCCAAGCAGTCAGTGGCGTCACGGTCACAGTCCAGCTTTAAACGGTTTCCTCTCAGTCTCTACTAAAATGTAGTAAAACAGCAAAGAGATGATCTGCATCCTCAGCGGGCCTTTGTTCTGCTCCGATGTGATCTGACTCTGGAAAAGCTGCGAGATAATTATTTAAAAAGAAAGTGTGGCAGAAGTCATATCTAAAATCATTACATCTACATTCAGTTTTCCCCTAATACGCTGCTATAAAAATGGTTCCCCCCCCCCCCTTCCGGATTTCTCAGCTTTTAGCGTGTTTATCGAATAAATGTTAATATTAGACAAACCTAAATTCTTCTCAGGGTTAAACAGGCTGAATGTTTATCTGTTGGCAGAATCCAGTAAATACAAAATGCAATTATTAGGTGATAATTTGATGAATTAAGGGAAAGTAGCTAACCACACCAACCCGGCCCTGTGTGGAAAATGTAATCGTTCCCTGAACCAAGTGTTTGTGATAAGTTGCAATGACTGTTTCACTTTGCTGTGGAGGAACTGTGGCCCACTCTTCTTTGCAGAAGGAAACGAGAACACTGAGCACTTCTAGGTTACTATGGTTTTGATGGTCAGGCCTAAGAACTGAAATGACTTTGACTCCCATGAATGTGACAGAACTCAAGTTCAGAAACGGATCAGTGCTGCAGCATAATTCTTGAAAATGGCCTCAGTGTCTGTAAAGCTCCTAAACACAGCCTATAATTCTCCTCTTGCTGACACATACTGTCAGTACTGAGATGATTTATGTTGAAACAGGGACTCAGTTTCAATTTCTTCTGCTTTAAAGAGTTCCTGACTTCCTGAGCTTGTTTAACTCTGAGAACATGACACGTGACAATTCCACGGAAACAAATTTCCTGACTGAGCAACGCTGAATGTTTATCCGATTCCAGACTCAAGAGATTCAGAAAATATCAAATCAGAGAATGAATCTGAGTGAAAATAACAACGTGGTGCAGCACTGAATGTAGACAGAGAGAGGAAAAGAGACAAGCCTGGCATGTTAAGCTGCTATCTGTGATGTGCAGGATAAACAGATCTCCATCCATATGTTGGGATGTTAGGAGAGGCCATTGTAGTTGTATTACACTCACATTGTTGCCATGCTAGTTTGAAAAAAAACAAGAAAATGTGAAACTTCAGCTTCGATTTGGAGTTTAGGTAAAGAAACGTTCAGTGTTTTAAATGTAGGCCGACAGGGAGGCCCACCCAGCACTGAAGTTCAGACCATATGATTGGCTGCAATTTTAATGCAAGCTATAAAATATATGTAGTATATATACTGACAAGACGATCTACGTTATCAGTTACTGGATGTTTTAACGTTAGAACAATAAAGTCATGTATTACTCCTATGTTTCTTTATGACAGTACAGTATAGAAAGAAGGTACTCTTTACTTTGAGCTCTGTGATCTCTCATATCAGGATCTGTCAGCCTACATTAGTACGACTTTCTTTCTTTGCATCTGCTAAATCATCCAGATTATACTGAAGTCTAAAAACACCAGTTACAGCCACAAATTAACATGTTGCTTTTAAGAAATGATTAAAATCTGATTGAACTGAAAGCTTGTTGGTTTCAGTTATTTGTCACAGCCAGATCGATTAAGATGGGTGTTGTTAAAGGATTACTTCACACAACAAATGCCAGTGTTTGCTTACTGTGCAGGCTGGAAAACCATAGACTGTTCATAAAAGAACAACCTGAGTTGGCTAGGAGTGTACGACTGCAGGATGAGCATTAGGCCACCATCTTGGCTTTTTGAAATGTGACAGGCAGATCTGACTGTGAAGCCAAGGTACACAATTCACTTATATAGTTATGATTTAAGGTAGACCTACCTTAAATCACACCTTACGTTATCTCTTCCGCTGTACAATGTTATTTGCATGCTGTCATCAGTGAAGCTCCAACACACTAAAAACACTTCACTTGTCGTGCATCATTTTGAAGGTGACAGCTTCAAAGTCACTTCTGTCACTCGTTTGGAAGCAGAGACAAGTGGGTCTCAGGTCTGCCATCGTCACTTGAAGTCACAGAATGTGATTCACTTTGCTTAGTTTAGAGTTTAACCAAGTGATTGAGACAATAAACTGTCTTACTGCACTGTAAACCTATGGAAGTTTTTTATGTCTTTATTATCTGTATTAAGCACATTGAGTTTACATCTGCCATTGCCATCAGAAAGAGTTTACTGAGGTCTTTTTGGAGTGGTCGCTCTCTGCTGGTTATTGGAATGAAAGTCGATCTTTAAGGGACTTCTTTACTTGACACACTTTTTAGACCCAGAGTGATGTCTGTGTTTGATACACAGCGAATCTACACATAAAAATAATACAGAAGACAGGCTGCATACATAAAGAACCAGATCTAATCTACCTACAGCAATACCAATGGTTTTTGTTTGCTTTGTAATCAGGGTGAAGCAACCACCAACTGAGGGATCCAAGTCCAATCCATCTAAACGACATAGAGACAGGCTAAACGGGGAGCTGGAGCAGCTGGCCAGTCTGCTGCCGTTCCCTGAAGAGGTGACCGCCAGTCTGGATAAACTGTCCATCCTCCGCCTAAGTGTCAGCTACCTACGAGCCAAGAGTTTCTTCTCTGGTAAAGTTACCTTCTGATCGCAGCAATGGCATTAAGCAAGTAGACATTAATTTTGTATGTCACAAACTCTTCTCCCAGAAGGTGAAACATTTTTGGTACTTCTCCATGAAACTTATGAGCAACTTATGATTCCTAAACGGTTAGCGTAGCTCAGTGCAGTGATTGAAAGCAGGACAAAGCCTTCCATCAGTGCCAACACTTGCCTTATATCTGGACCTTTGGACATAGACTTGCAGTGTAAGAAGAGGTTCCCTGATGCTATCACCAGACCCAAAAACCACTGAAGCTGGTGTCTGTGGGAGAGACTACTGCAAGAAACTGATGGGTAGAATTTCACAGTCTCTCCTCTGTGGATTTATTCCCATTAAAAATGAGTCCAACTGCTGCTGTGTAAAGCTATGCATCATTCATGGACTAGTTCTCATAAGACATGAAGGTAAAACTGGCTCCACACCTGGTGGACGACAGGTTACCGTGCTGTGTAAAAACAGCTGTGAAAAGACACATACAGTAAATAACAACAATGTACAGCTCTGCACAGATGGGCCATGACATGTTCATCCATTCACAGATGGATACAGTATTAATCCTGTGCTGGATTAAAGACAGAGCCATAGTATCCACTGCACAATGACAGTAATGGGTATAATTGTCTGCACTTTTCTAAACCGGTGAATATTTTGCAAAGTGCAGGATGAGCCATGGATGATGGAAATCTGTATGTATGGTAAAATCCTCTGGTAAAAAAGTAACAGATGAACTGGACTGATCAAAACTACAGTTGTAGTTGAGTTGTTTCATAGCTATAAAAAAGTTAGAAAAATGTGAAATGTCACTGGTGGATTTCTTGTAGTTAGACCTTTACTCAGCAACTGATGGTGAAAGGTTTGCAGAACAGCTTTGCACTGCTGCCCTGGAGCCAGCTTTTTGGGACTTTGTTTGTGTGTTTGTTTGTTTGTTTGTTTGTTTTGGTGAAAATCCCTGGAGATGGTTCTGATTGGGTCCTTGGACCTTGTTCCACTTCCCTACATTACCACGACACCAAGGAAATAAGGCCAACTTCTGTGGAAACGGATAGTGTAGCCAAATGTAGTTTATTTTAGGATATTATTGAAATTGTAAAGAGGAGGGGGAATAAATATTAATATTTAAAAAATCAAAAATAGCATCTATTTAAGTTAGAACAGTAATATCCTCTTTGAAGGGTCTTTCACTCAGAACCAGTAGAGTTGAGAGAAGACTGCTGTTTCTATCTGTACTCATGTCTTTTTGGTGCTACAAACCCCGACTGGAGTTTGAACCAGGACCCTCTTGCTGTCTTAACCACTGCTTCCTTGTGAACCAAGCCGGTTGTTGATGACATATGAACTCTGCTTCTGGGTCCAAACTACTCTATTAATTACAACTGTTCATTTTAAAGCTCAGTTTTTAAAACCTTACGATGTAACTACACCCCAGCCCATGCAGCAGTATATTAATGACTAACCTCGCATTGTGGATGGATTATCTCAGTTGTTCTCCTGACTGAAGTTTGGTCCGTTTACAGCAGGGGTCTCGAACTCCAGGCCTCGAGGGCCGGTGTCCTGCAGATTTTAGATCTCACCCTGGGTCAACACACCTGAATCAAATGATTAGTTCATTACCAGGCCTTTGGAGAACTTCAAGACATGCTGAGGAGGTCATTTAGCCATTTAAATCAGCTGTGTTGAATCAAGGACACATCTAAAGCCTGCAGGACACCGGCCCTCGAGGCCTGGAGTTCGAGACCCCTGGTTTACAGCATCCTGCCATGCAATTGCATTTGTCCCTAACCATCGGGAACCCTCACGTTAACTTTTATCGACTGGAAAAAAGTTCGCGTTCGTCCTCCAGCTTCACTGTGTTTATGCTATGCTAACATAGCTGTGTCGCTAGCGATCACGTAGCACATCATTATATACCAGCTAGCCCAACTTCAGTAACCCTACAAACGTCACTGCTGTTTAGTTTTCTGTCTTCATTTATGTTGGAAGTGATAGCAGAGCTGTACGTTTGAATGTTTCAGAAATCTCTCAGTCTGAACATGCTATATCATGTTTAGGTGGAAGCTAGCGAGCTAACTTCCTGCTAACTTCTAACTCTGTTAAATTTAATAAATCCTGTTTCCATGGATGCCTGGATGTTAAACTTAATTGTTACACCTGGTAAAGCAGCAACGCTGATCATTTTATTAAAGATGAAAGAATTTAGACAGTTTGTAACTCTGAGTGATGCCGCAGTGTTCGTTTGAGTTTGGGCCCGGAAACGGCTGATGATGACAGGCTTAAAGACCGGATAGAAACAAACTGCACGAGGAATTTGTTTTTATGTGTCGTTATTGTGAACAGAAAGCAGCAGCTGTTTTTAAATGTCCTCAGTTATTTTCAGCCATGACGATTGTGTCACAACAGTCAAGCTACTCTTTTGGTGTTGCCCAACAGCTTGCAGATCATCTCAGAGCACCACATGGACACTATTAAACCCCGATACTTTTTTCCCCATGACAGAACAGAGAAAACCGACTCATAGTGTGTTAAAACATTTATATTTGGCTGTAGCTCAGGTGGCAGAGCAGGTCAGCCACTAATCAGAAGGTCGGTGGTTCGATCCCAGGCTGCATCCTGGCTGCATGCCAAATATCCTTGGGCAAGATACCAACCCCATGTTTGCCTACTGGTGGTGGTCAGAGGGCCCGGTGGCGCCTGTGTCCGGCAGCCTCGCCTCTGTCAGTGCGCCCCAGGGCAGCTGTGGCTACAATGTAGCTTGCTATCGCCAGTGTGTGAATGGGTGAATGACTGAATGTAGTGTAAAGCGCTTTGGGGTCCTGTGGACTAGAAAAGCGCTATACAAATGCAGGCCATTTACCATTTATTTCTTTTTATTCAATCATCTTCCGGAAGAGAGAGACCCCTGCACAGCTCAAACGCCAGTTGCAAGAGCTCTAACATTAGAATCATAAACTGTGTCTCATATAGGTGTTATTTTGGTACTTTACACGTCACACAGTCTCAAACATTGCTTATATGGAAAGTTCCTCTTTTCTGTGTCTTATCTATTAATAGGCCTGTGCACTAAAACTTCCTGTTTTTCAGTCTGGCTGAGCACTTAGTTTGTGAGTCAAAGGTGGCCTTGCTCTACAAGCCTTCATTATTAAAGTACATAAAACAATATAATAGGAAAATAAGGACACTAAGGATATTGAGTTCCTGACAACACACATGACTTCATCACAGCGACAGGCTCTCAATATTTCATTAAGACCTGTGTCTGTGTGACATCACATATATGGTGATGAAGAACTGTGTTTGGTGTACATCAAAGCTTGATAAAGAGTTGCATGGTGTTCAGAATGAAGACATTGTTATTTTAGGTGGCGATCTTTCGGGGCGAATGCTGCAATGCAGTGGCTCCCAAAACATGAATAATTGAGAGAAACTCTGGAGTTTAAAGAATTTATGAAATGGAGGCAGAGCAGTGTTTGTTTAAGGCAGCGTCGTTCTGAAATGGCTGTTTGGGTTGAGACACACAGGTTACAGCTGTGGTGATTAGAGAATGTTTAAAGTGTTTGCACACATGCTTTGCTTATTTTTGCCACATGGCTGTACGGTAAGAAAAGAAAGCAAAGTGCTTTTCTCACATATTCCCTTAATTATGTTCGGGAGCTACATTTAGTAACATACAGAAGCATTTGGTAGCTCCTCAAGCTGTCACAGTGAATTATTGATCGTGGATTGCCGTAGCATGAGGTCAAAGTGTAGCCTATAGACAAAACCTCTTGTCTAACTGCATTAGCCTACTTCCTGGACAGTCTCTAAGTAATTAACAAGCTCAGGCTCTTACATAAAGGAAGCAGCTCCAGTGCTCCAGGCTGCCTCTGCAGTCAGCTGTAATTTGCTGTATGTAAACAGCACAAATTCACTTGTCAGAAGCATCCAAGGCTGGCTGGCCTGGACAGCATGGAGCTAGCTACACTCTGGGAATGCTGCCACTTCTTCAACACTCTGCTCCGCTTGGATGTTAAGAGGAACCCTTAAACCCTGAGAGAGCTAAGACTTCATTAAGTATTGTTTTTTCGACATCAATAAGGTGTCTTTAAAAAACTCCTGAGAGCATGCATTTGAATGCATCACAGGAGCTGAACAAAGCTCTGACAGAACCCATTTAATCTGGCTGACAGCATTATCCGAGCCAGCTGCCATCTTTGTTATTGTCAGCAGCTACAATGGGCTCATTCAGTCTGAGGAGAGGTGAGTTAACGCTCATAAAGCTGCAAACACGTGGATCCCCCCACCCACCGTATCCTCAGCTATAAAATACACATTCACAGCTGCTGCCTGGCATTTGGATCCAAGTACTGTTAGAGATCCTGATTCAGCAGATGACCCGCTCGACCACCTGAGCTGCAGGTTCAGCCGTTAGTCTGAGCTAACTTTTGAAAAAGTTCATATCACATGCAGTTTCCAGCAGTCCTGTCACAGATGACGTGCAGTGTAGACCCAGTGGTATGCCTTATTACAGTCAAACGTGACTGGAAGTTTGGGCAGTGGAGCAAATTCACTTTGCGACGTCAGCTTTTATTTCGATTTTTACAGGTTTCTATGATATAGAAAAGAACAAGCATAAACATTTCACAAGTTTCAAAGACTTTCAAATAAATCAAATGTATGCCAGGAGTCACTGTTAGTCGATGCTTCTGCTTTAAAACTCCTGCAGTTCACTAGATGTGAGCTTCTGGGACAAATCCTGATTGATGGGGATCCATTTCTGCCTTATCAAAGCTCCGAGCTCAGAATGTGGAAAATGATGCAAATTCTGTAACTATTGTCCTCAGATGGCTAGAGCACACATTTAACCATGCTCTACATACATTACAGTACAGTAGGTGTGACCATAGCAGCTGTTTTATTCATCCATTTGTTTTTGGATAAATTGTTAGATCAGCTCTGCTACCATAGTGAAGAGATTCCCTTGGAGGGAATTGCTACTGTGTTTACAACAAACAAAAGCTTGATAAGATTGCAGATGACAGAACTGAGCTAATAAAGACGCCTCTGGGTTTCTTAGAAAAGTCTGTGCCTGCAGCCGGGTGCTCTGATTGTCCTTTTTCCTCTTCCTGTCCCCTTTAACTGACCCAGTGTCCTGGAAAGCTTCCTTCAGTTTTTAAAGACAGGAAGCAAACCTGATTTCACTCCAGTGTTGCTGAGTCATCACATCCATGTTTGAACCTGTAGTGAACCACAGACATTATTATTATCATCATTATTAACATTAATAACCCTATTATTGTATCCATAGCTGGGTATTTGTTGTTGAAATAAGCTGTGGCTCTTGGAACATGCTATTGTCATTTTAATTTTAGTGTATTAATATTTGTAAATAAATAAATATGAATAATGTTCATAAAGAGGCTAGCAAAACATTGTTAAAGAGCTGTTTGTGGCAGGTGCAGTTAAGGAAAACAGGAATGGAAATTGTCATGATGATTAGACCAAAGAAGTTCAGGGTCTTCCTGTGGATTCCTCTGATATTGTATTAAAAATGAAGTATGAGGGGAAAAACACATAAACCTGGCACACAGCTGTAAATATCTGCAGTTTGTCCCACTTTTGTAGCCTAGAACTGCTGCTCCGTGATTTGTTATGTAAGCTGTGTGACCATTCCCAAAGTCTTGTGACAGGTCATAATGCCTGTTTCACTGTGCACTGCTTCCCCCTCCTTCCTGTAGGTCATCTCTCTGACCGCAAATGAAAGGTAGAGCTGTGGGATCAGCAGTGGGCCGTCCCTTAATGTCAGCTCTTCCTCCCTTCCTCTGCCAGTCTCATCATCTGTCCTTCCCCTACTTGGCTTAACCCCATCCCCCAGCCCTGCTAATGCAGGAATGCAGGCCACTGAAGGGAAAACCTGCCAATCGTCGGGGACCCTTCTCCACCTTACACTGCCCAAATCCAATCAATCCTTACATCCTCCCACCTCTCTGCATCACCTCCAGCACGAAAGCGGCACGGCGTGCGTGTTTTCTCTAATATACGTGTGCTGGTGTGCACAGTATGTGTTGGTAGATGTGGGGGTGGGGCAGCTGCATTGACTGTTCATTTTATGCAGGAGTTGAAACATCCTAACTGTCTGCCCTGCTGAGCAGAGGGGACACTGACACGGGTTTGTTTTTGTCATGTAGGTACAGATCAGTGCTTGGACACAGATGCTGCAGACTCCGTAACTGTGTTAATGCTATCAATGCAAATTAAAGGATTGTTTGGTTGTTTGTGGTTGAAGAGCACAGAGAAGAAGGCTGTGAGGATGTGGTCGGATTGTAATTACTCCATGCCCACTTATACAAGGAGAAGGTTAACTGATATTACAGATTAATATCAGAGCAGAAAATTGTGCATTATTTAAAATGCCAAACTCATGTGAACTTTATTGTTATGATAACTTATAACCTTATTTGTGTGGCACTTTATAAAGTGCATGTTATTGTGAATTTTAGCCAAAAATGTGATGAAATATTAATATGTATGCATACTAATAAAAATAAACGACAGTTGTCCTGATGGCTTCAGGGATGTCGTTTCAAAGGTTTGGTGCTGCAAACTCAAAAACGTGGATTTGAAGTAGAGGAGTGGAGTAGTCAATAGTGTAATAGGATGAGCTATGTAGAAGGATTTGGGCTATGCAGGGCTTTATGTGTGATTAATGAAAAAATTTAAATCAGTTAAAAGTTTCATGAGAAGCCAGTAAAGGGAAGCAAGAATAGAGAAGATGCGAGTTTTTACTAGTTTTTGTTAGCAGCCAAGCTCCTGAATTATGACAGGTTAGTGAGGCTGAGACATGTAAACGGTGAAGTCCAGTGGAAATATGTTTGATGTTTATGGATTAGCCTGTGTAAAAGTTGTGACAGGGCCTTTCAGCAGGCGTCATGTATTTAAGGCAGGAAATTCATTCAATCAATTTCAACTCTGTATATTTTTATTATATACAACATTATATACAACACAAATGCTACAGCAAGGGGGAGCCAGGACGCCAGGTCAGGGGGGAGATATCATCACCCCCACCCGAGATTGGGTACCAAGCCCCAAGTGCTATAGGAGTAGGATCTTTGAGTGCGAGAGGAACTGACCTGAAAGATAGGATCATGGCCAAGCTTGAAACCTGGACCCCCCGTAGTCGGTTACCAAGACTATGTGATGTACCCTCAGAAGGTCTGCTAGATGATGTTAATGCAGCACTACGGACGATACCTACAGCCACGATTACCGAGACTAACAAGCTGAT
Organism: Oreochromis niloticus; assembly: GCF_001858045.2. Classification (NCBI taxonomy): domain Eukaryota; kingdom Metazoa; phylum Chordata; class Actinopteri; order Cichliformes; family Cichlidae; genus Oreochromis; species Oreochromis niloticus. The sequence continues at coordinate 34,327,026 of NC_031987.2, read as the reverse complement.
CTACAATACGGCAGCAGTGATCAGTGAGATGCTTGGCTACGAGTCACACAGCCACAAGGGGCAGTACCCTCCATGGAGAAGGAGGCTAGAAGCTAAGATCAAGGTAGCACGGAGGGAGGTTAGCCAACTATCGGAGTTGCAGAAAGGCGCGACAAAGAAGGTGCCTACGAAGTACAGCAAGCTGTCCTGAGGCCTTGGAAACTGCCAAGCAACGACTCACAGCCTTGGCCAGCCACTTGAAGAGGTACACCAGAGAGATAGAAGGCAGGAGAATAAACCAGCTGTTCTCCACAGAACCAGCAAAGGTGTACTCTCAGTGGCAAGGGAACAATATGAGAACAGCACCACCAAGGCTGGAGATGGAACAATACTGGAAGAGCATATGGGAGAACGACGCAACCCATAACGGCAATGCTCAGTGGCTAGTGGATCTGAGGGCAGACCATAGCGACCTCCCTGAACAGGGTCCAGTAACCATCACAGTGGCAGATATCCAAGAAAGGGTCTCCAGTATGAAGAGTTGGACAGCACCAGGCCCCGACATGGTTCACACCAACTGGCTGAAGAAGCTGACTGCACTCCACGAGCGCCTGGCGGCACAAATGAACCAGCTGCTAGTTAACGAGAGACACCCGGAATGGCTAACCGAAGGTCGGACGGTCCTGATCCCCAAGGACCCCAAGAAGGGACCAACAACGTGCCTCAGCACCACGTGGAAGCTCCTGTCAGGCATCATAGCGGCTAAGATGAACAGGCACATGGGTCAATACATGAGCGGGGCACAGAAAGGAATGGGCAAGAATACCAGAGGCGCAAAACACCAGCTACTGGTAGACCGAGCAGTCAGCCGAGACTGCAAGACCAGACTGACCAACCTGTGCTCTGCCTGGATTGATTACAAGAAGGCCTATGACTCAATGCCCCACAGCTGGACACTGGAATGCCTAGACCTATACAAGATCAACAGGACCCTGAGAGCCTTCATCAGGAACTCAATCGGGATGTGGCGTACAACACCAGAGGTCAACTCCAAGCCCATAGCACAAGTCACCATCAAGTGTGGGATCTACCAAGGAGATGCTCTGTCCCCACTGCTGTTCTGCATAGGCCTGAACCCCCTCAGTGAGATCATTAACAAGACTGACTACGGATTGTATAGGAATTTCTTTTATTTATGTATTAATCACATTATTTTGTATAATGCCTTGGTACCACTGGATTTTAACATGTCTTACACTCATACAGTTAGACAGATGGTGTGGGTCTGGTTAGGAAGTTGGGGGGAAGCAGACAACTTTACAGGAAGAATCTTTTGTCTCTTCGAGGACTCTGGGAGGTAGCAAGGGAGTGTGAACCTTAAGGTGTGAAACAGCCGTGTACTGCCTTTTGTTCCTGGAGAAGGTATTTAACTGAGTGCCATGGAGGCTCAGAGAGACTCTGCTGACCGTCTGCCTGCGCAATCATGCTGGCTCTCCACCAATCCGATACCGGTGCCAAACCGGTACTTTTGAAACGGTGCTTAAACGGTGCCCGAACCGGTGCTTAAAGAATGGAGAACACAAACTTTGTCCAAAAACCTCTCATGTTTAGCTGTTTTTTTGTAAAAAGATAACAATGTTAGCCTTTTCTGCAGCTATAGGGCAGAAAATGACAGGGGAAACCACAGGGGAAAAGGAGGTATTTATAAAAAGAAGATTAAAACAATACATGAAATATAATCAGTACTGTTACTCATAGCTGCTACCATAATGATAACTTAACAAACAGCCAATATTGGGTAATTGCAAATAGTTATCAGCTAATGCTAACATGCACACCAGCTGGGTGAGGGGTCAGTGTTGTTGAAAGGGGTCAGCTATACTGACCTCTTGAAATTCTTCATAAAGTGCCATCTACTGTTCATATGTTCAGCTGCTAGCTTGTCTGCTGTCCAGAGACATCACTGTTGGCACTGAAACTGTTACAAATGTGTATCCAACTTAAGAGTCATTTTTATATCGATTTCTTATAGCAGTAAATCATAAAGAAGTTTCACATTAGTTTTCCTCAGATCTTCCACAACCAAGTTAGTGTGCTCATGCAGTAGAATGTATAACCACAGTACATCCACAGTTACCATGACAGCGACTGTATATAGAGTTAGTCGTCAGTAGTTGCACCTCCTGTATGTAATGTACACTTCAGCTAATTTTAATAATTGGATTAGAAAATCATTAAACTCAAATAGCTCATGTGTGTTTTGTATGTCTTGGGTAGAGACTCTGATATACTCATTCCTTGTTTCTCAGTTGTGCCTCTAAGTCTCCTATTTCTATTTTTATTTTGGTTTGAGTCTCTTTTATTCATTAAAAAAGAAAATGTAGACTTTAAGCAGTGTGTACATAAGCTTAAGGCGCTGTCATATGTACAGACATTTGAAGGAACGCTCATGAACCTTTTGTTTCCAGCTTCTCATCTGCGTTTTGTACACCAACACATTACAATAAAAAATGCCTGCAAAGCCGGCAGAGAGAGAGCGCCAAGTATGAGGGAGTGCCTGATTTTCAGGGTCAGTGCTTGTTTGTCAGGTTTAATCAGTTACTGGGCCAGATACGTTTGGCCAGTGCTGACATGGGGCCCACTGATGGGATCAAGCACACTGCTTCCACCACAGTAGTTTAGCAGCAGCAGTGTTCATACAGTGCTCCTTTCTATCATCCAAAACACTCCCAAATTAATAAATAATTTCCTTGTCAAATAGAGTACATCAAAGTTTAACGCTCCAAAGTCATTTCATGTGAACTTCAAGCAGCAAGTCCTGGTGATGTTCCCACAGCTTATGTCACCCACATTCAGGTAGCCAAATTGAAGCATCAAGTATCATAACCAGGTGTGCTTTGAAGAAGGGCTTCTGTGAAAGGAGTCAAGTGTAGCTACATCTGTAGGGTGAAAACTGTGGTCACAGAAGACGAGGTTTTCTCCCTGTCTCACTCTGGATTTCCAATACACATGAATGGGGAGGGATCTGAGAGATTTTCTGATCATAACTGAAAAACCGTAGAAGGCACAGTGGAACAAATGTGTTAGTTTTGTACGAATCGTTGTCCTGGTCGATTTGGTGTGACAACGGTGTCTGTAAGGTAAACGATGTGGGAGAAAACCCACCTTAAAAAAGGACAGAAAAGTGATAATAATAACAATAATTAAAGCTGCAAGCAGCGATATGAGGGCCCTCGCACCCCGGCGCGTCGAGCCAAGCCCAACACCTAAAACCAACGCTTCCGATCTGATGTCACATCGATGGAATTCATGCATTTAACCACCAGCTAAAATTTCATCTCATTCAACCATTATTATAGTCGTCCCACTAGGTGGCGCTCTAACCATTACTGACAAATGGCATAAGAAACATTTCCGAGCTCGAGTCTCATCACGCCTGCGACCTTTGGGAGAGATTGGACATTGTGTTTTTGAGCGACAGCAGGTTACTGCTTTTTGGCGAGTGATTGAAACTCCACGTGCCGCCATGACCACCCCGTTTCCCTGAACGTAAAAAGCTTCGCAATTTAACATCACAAAGGTCTTTAGATTCCACACACACGAGATCGCGTAAATCTAATGAAATCCCTTGGAGGAGTTCGTCAAAGTACGAGGCCTGAAAAGAGGGGAAAATGTGGCCAAAATGACACATTAATTTTAAAATGGCTGACTTCCTGTTGGATTTGGGATATTGCTCCAAGAGACTTTTTTGTACATCTTGATATCTTACATAAGCTTACCAGATTTCAGGCTCATAGACGAAACACAGAGCAGGGGCTGTTGTTTTGAAATTTTGTAGGGGGCGCTGTGGAGCCATTTTGCGCTATTCAGTGAAAATGGTAAAATAACAAGAAAGCGCTCATCACATTGGAGGTATGCGCCAAATTTCAAGACTTTTTAAACTTTCCAAGCCCCTCAAAAGCCACTTCATTGTTCATGGTGAACCGCGTTGCCAACAGGGTGCGCCGTTCAGTTTAAAGTCACAATTTTCTCACTGAAGCATCATGAGGGACTGATGGTGATATTCACCGCTTTTGAGGTGGCCACGATAAACCTGTGAAAATCAGTACAACAAAATGAAAGACATGACATTTCCTGTTGCCACTAGGTGGCGCTCTGCATATTCCTGACAATGGGCACATCAATCTGTTCAGGGTGAGTCTGACATCATCCCTGTAAAGTCTGGTTCTGATCAGACTGGATTTCATTGAGTTATACTAACTTGTTTCTTCATGGCGAGACATCAAAGTTCGCCATGCTGCTGGGGTCACACCCTCTCACGAAAAGTCACAGTTTTCTCTGTAACCCAAGACCAACTCCTTAAGGCTTTCCTGGAGAAATTTGAGGCTGCAGATGTCACCCATCACAACGCTGTACTCCAAAGTGTAAAACATGACACTTCCTGTTCCCACTAGGTGGCGCTGTCCCTGATGTCAAATATGGCAGTTGAAATATGTTCAGGGCTGGAGCCTTATCATATGTGTGCTCTTTGGTGCACGGCGGACAATGTATGAGGGAATGAGAGGCAATAAGATTTTCATTGCGAGTCATCGAAATTCGCCGTGGCGCCACGTCCTCACCGTATCACGAAAACTCAAAAGCTCCGCAATTTAACATGGCCCAGGTGGGTAGTTGACACTGACCAAATATGAAGCTTGTATGACAAAATCCCAAGGAGGAGTTCGCGAAAGTACAAGGCATGGAAATGGTAAAATCAGAGCCAAAATGTGACCTTCAATCCAAAATGGCGGACTTCCTGTTGGGTTTGCGTCAATGGGCCTATTGACTTTTTTGTTCGTCTTGGCATGATACATACGTGTACCAGAGTTCATACATGTAGCTCAAACCATGTGGTCGTAGGGCTGCATTTTATAAGGCATAGGTGGCGCTCTAGAGCAATTTTCCAATGCTCATATGTAAAACCATTAAAATACAAAATTTTTCACCAGACCTGATGCGTGTGCAAAATTTCATGAGTTTTTGAGCATGTTAAAGCCCTCAAAAAGGCAATTCATTTCAATGAAAAATAATAATAATAATAATAATAATAATAATTAAAGCTGCAAGCAGCGATATGAGGGCCCTCGCACCCCCGGCGCGTCGAGCCAAGCCCAACACCTAAAACCAGCGCTTCCGATCTGATGTCACATTGATGGAATTCATGCATTTAACCACCAGCTAAAATTTCATCTCATTCAACCATTATTATAGTCGTCCCACTAGGTGGCGCTCTAACCATTACTGACAAATGGCATAACAAACATTTCCGAGCTCGAGTCTCATCACGCCTGCGACCTTTGGGAGAGATTGGACATTGTGTTTTTGAGCGACAGCAGATTACTGCTTTTTGGCGAGTGATTGAAACTCCACGTGCCGCCATGACCACCCCGTTTCCCTGAACGTAAAAAGCTTCGCAATTTAACATCACAGAGGTCTTTAGATTCCACACACAGGAGATCGCGTAAATCTAATGAAATCCCTTGGAGGAGTTCGTCAAAGTATGAGGCCTGAAAAGAGGGGAAAATGTCGCCAAATTTACACATTAATTTTAAAATGGCTGACTTCCTGTTGGATTTGGGATATTGCTCCAAGAGACTTTTTTGTACATCTTGATATCTCCAATAAGCTTGCCAGGTTTCAAACTCATACATAAAACACAGAGCAGGGGCTGTTGTTTTGAAATTTTGTAGGGGGCGCTGTGGAGCCATTTTGCGCTGTTCAAGGAAAATGAACATATAAAAAGAAATCCCTCATCACATTAGAGGTGTGCGCCAAATTTCAAGACTTTTTAAACTTTTCAAGCCCCTCAAAAGCCACTTCATCTTTCATGGTGAACTGCGTTGCCACCAGGGTGCGCCGTTCAGTTTATAGTCACAATTTTCTCACTGAAGCATCAAGAGGGACTGATGGTGATATTCACCGCTTTTGAGGTGGCCACGATGAACCTGTGAAAATCAGTACAACAAAATGAAAGACATGACATTTCCTGGTGCCACTAGGTGGCGCTCTACGTATTCCTGACAATGGGCATATCAATCTGTTCAGGGCGGGTCTGACATCATCCCTGTAAAATCTGGTACTGATCAGATTGGATTTCATTGAGTTACACTAATTTGTTTCTTCATGGCGAGACCTCAATGTTCGCCATGCTGCTGGGGTCACACCCTTCAGCGAAAACTCACAGTTTTCTCTGTAACCCAAGACCAACTCCTTAAGGCTTTCCTGGAGAAATTTGAGGCTGCAGATGTCACCCATTACAATACTGTACCCCAAAGTGTAAAACATGACATTTCCTGTTCCCACTAGGTGGCGCTGTCCCTGATGTCAAATATGGCAGTTGAAATATGTTCAGGGGTGGAGCCTTATCATATGTGTCCACTTTGGTCAAGGTCGGACAATGTATGACAGAACGAGAGGCAATAAGATTTTCATGGCGAGTCATCGAAATTCGCCGTGGCGCCACGGCCTCACCATATCCCGAAAACTCAAAAGCTCCGCAATTTAACATGGCCCAGGTGTGTAGTTGACACTGACCAAATATGAAGCTTGTACGATGAAATTCCAATGACGAGTTCGAAAAAGTTCGAGGCATGGAAATGGCAAAATTAGAGCCAAAATGTCACCTTCACTTCCAAATGGCGGACTTCCTGTTGGGTTTAGGACATGGCCATAATAGACTTTTATGTGCGTCTCCGAACGTTAGATATGTGTTCCGAGTTTTATACATGTAGGTCATACCCATCTCGGGGGCTCGCGTTTCTCATTTTTCTAGGTGGCGCTACTGAGCCAATTTTCCCTGGACATGTCTACGGACATTAAAATACGTAAATTTTCACCAGACCTGATGCGTGTGCAAAATTTCATGAGTTTTTGAGCATGTTTAGGCCCTCAAAAAGCCGATTCATTTGCCGAAATAATAATAATAATAATAATAATAATAATTAAAGCTGCAAGCAGCGATATGAGGGCCCTCGCACCCCCGGCGCGTCGAGCCAAGCCCAACACCTAAAACCAGCGCTTCCGATCTGATGTCACATTGATGGAATTCATGCATTTAACCACCAGCTAAAATTTCATCTCATTCAACCATTATTATAGTCGTCCCACTAGGTGGCGCTCTAACCATTACTGACAAATGGCATAACAAACATTTCCGAGCTCGAGTCTCATCACGCCTGCGACCTTTGGGAGAGATTGGACATTGTGTTTTTGAGCGACAGCAGGTTACTGCTTTTTGGCAAGTGATTGAAACTCCACGTGCCGCCATGACCACCCCGTTTCCCTGAACGTAAAAGCTTCGCAATTTAACATCACAAAGGTCTTTAGATTCCACACACAGGAGATCGCGTAAATCTAATGAAATCCCTTGGAGGAGTTCGTCAAAGTATGAGGCCTGAAAAGAGGGGAAAATGTCGCCAAATTTACACATTAATTTTAAAATGGCTGACTTCCTGTTGGATTTGGGATATTGCTCCAAGAGACTTTTTTGTACATCTTGATATCTCCAATAAGCTTGCCAGGTTTCAAACTCATACATCAAACACAGAGCAGGGGCTGTTGTTTTGAAATTTTGTAGGGGGCGCTGTGGAGCCATTTTGCGCTGTTCAAGGAAAAGGAACATATAAAAGAAATCCCTCATCACATTAGAGGTGTGCGCCAAATTTCAAGACTTTTTAAACTTTTCAAGCCCCTCAAAAGCCACTTCATCTTTCATGGTGAACTGCGTTGCCACCAGGGTGCGCCGTTCAGTTTATAGTCACAATTTTCTCACTGAAGCATCAAGAGGGACTGATGGTGATATTCACCGCTTTTGAGGTGGCCACGATGAACCTGTGAAAATCAGTACAACAAAATGAAAGACATGACATTTCCTGGTGCCACTAGGTGGCGCTCTATGTATTCCTGACAATGGGCATATCAATCTGTTCAGGGCGGGTCTGACATCATCCCTGTAAAATCTGGTACTGATCAGATTGGATTTCATTGAGTTACACTAATTTGTTTCTTCATGGCGAGACCTCAATGTTCGCCATGCTGCTGGGGTCACACCCTTCAGCGAAACTCACAGTTTTCTCTGTAACCCAAGACCAACTCCTTAAGGCTTTCCTGGAGAAATTTGAGGCTGCAGATGTCACCCATTACAATACTGTACCCCAAAGTGTAAAACATGACATTTCCTGTTCCCACTAGGTGGCGCTGTCCCTGATGTCAAATATGGCAGTTGAAATATGTTCAGGGGTGGAGCCTTATCATATGTGTCCACTTTGGTCAAGGTCGGACAATGTATGACAGAACGAGAGGCAATAAGATTTTCATGGCGAGTCATCGAAATTCGCCGTGGCGCCACGGCCTCACCGTATCCTGAAAACTCAAAAGCTCCGCAATTTAACATGGCCCAGGTGTGTAGTTGACACTGACCAAATATGAAGCTTGTACGATGAAATTCCAATGAGGAGTTCGAAAAAGTTCGAGGCATGGAAATGGCAAAATTAGAGCCAAAATGTCACCTTCACTTCCAAATGGCGGACTTCCTGTTGGGTTTAGGACATGGCCATAATAGACTTTTTGTGCGTCTCCGAACGTTAGATATGTGTTCCGAGTTTTATACATGTAGGTCATACCCATCTCGGGGCTCGCGTTTCTCATTTTTCTAGGTGGCGCTACTGAGCCAATTTTCCCTGGACATGTCTACGGACATTAAATACGTAAATTTTCACCAGACCTGACGCGTGTGCAAAATTTCATGAGTTTTTGAGCATGTTTAGGCCCTCAAAAGCCGATTCATTTGCCGAAATAATAATAATAATAATAATAATAATAATAATAATAATTAAAGCTGCAAGCAGCGATATGAGGGCCCTCGCACCCCCGGCGCGTCGAGCCAAGCCCAACACCTAAAACCAGCGCTTCCGATCTGATGTCACATTGATGGAATTCATGCATTTAACCACCAGCTAAAATTTCATCTCATTCAACCATTATTATAGTCGTCCCACTAGGTGGCGCTCTAACCATTACTGACAAATGGCATAACAAACATTTCCGAGCTCGAGTCTCATCACGCCTGCGACCTTTGGGAGCGATTGGACATTGTGTTTTTGAGCGACAGCAGGTTACTGCTTTTTGGCGAGTGATTGAAACTCCACGTGCCGCCATGACCACCCCGTTTCCCTGAACGTAAAAAGCTTCGCAATTTAACATCACAAAGCTCTTTAGATTCCACACACAGGAGATCGCGTAAATCTAATGAAATCCCTTGGAGGAGTTCGTCAAAGTATGAGGCCTGAAAAGAGGGGAAAATGTCGCCAAATTTACACATTAATTTTAAAATGGCTGACTTCCTGTTGGATTTGGGATATTGCTCCAAGAGACTTTTTTGTACATCTTGATATCTCCAATAAGCTTGCCAGGTTTCAAACTCATACATAAAACACAGAGCAGGGGCTGTTGTTTTGAAATTTTGTAGGGGGCGCTGTGGAGCCATTTTGCGCTGTTCAAGGAAAATGAACATATAAAAGAAATCCCTCATCACATTAGAGGTGTGCGCCAAATTTCAAGACTTTTGAAACTTTTCAAGCCCCTCAAAAGCCACTTCATCTTTCATGGTGAACTGTGTTGCCACCAGGGTGCGCCGTTCAGTTTATAGTCACAATTTTCTCACTGAAGCATCAAGAGGGACTGATGGTGATATTCACCGCTTTTGAGGTGGCCACGATGAACCTGTGAAAATCAGTACAACAAAATGAAAGACATGACATTTCCTGGTGCCACTAGGTGGCGCTCTACGTATTCCTGACAATGGGCATATCAATCTGTTCAGGGCGGGTCTGACATCATCCCTGTAAAATCTGGTACTGATCAGATTGGATTTCATTGAGTTACACTAATTTGTTTCTTCATGGCGAGACCTCAATGTTCGCCATGCTGCTGGGGTCACACCCTTCAGCGAAAACTCACAGTTTTCTCTGTAACCCAAGACCAACTCCTTAAGGCTTTCCTGGAGAAATTTGAGGCTGCAGATGTCACCCATTACAATACTGTACCCCAAAGTGTAAAACATGACATTTCCTGTTCCCACTAGGTGGCGCTGTCCCTGGTGTCAAATATGGCAGTTGAAATATGTTCAGGGGTGGAGCCTTATCATATGTGTCCACTTTGGTCAAGGTCGGACAATGTATGACAGAACGAGAGGCAATAAGATTTTCATGGCGAGTCATCGAAATTCGCCGTGGCGCCACGGCCTCACAGTAACCCGAAAACTCAAAAGCTCCGCAATTTAACATGGCCCAGGTGTGTAGTTGACACTGACCAAATATGAAGCTTGTACGATGAAATTCCAATGAGGAGTTCGCAAAAGTTCGAGGCATGGAAATGGCAAAATTAGAGCCAAAATGTCACCTTCACTTCCAAATGGCGGACTTCCTGTTGGGTTTAGGACATGGCCATAATAGACTTTTACGTGCGTCTCCGAACGTTAGATATGTGTTCCGAGTTTTATACATGTAGGTCATACCCATCTCGGGGGCTCGCGTTTCTCATTTTTCTAGGTGGCGCTACTGAGCCAATTTTCACTGGACATGTCTACGGACATTAAAATACGTAAATTTTCACCAGACCTGACGCGTCTGCAAAATTTCATGAGTTTTCGAGCATGTTTAGGCCCTCAAAAGGCCGATTCATTTGCCGAAATAATAATAATAATAATAATTAAAGCTGCAAGCAGCGATATGAGGGCCCTCGCACCCCCGGCGCGTCGAGCCAAGCCCAACACCTAAAACCAGCGCTTCCGATCTGATGTCACATTGATGGAATTCATGCATTTAACCACCAGCTAACATTTCATCTCATTCAACCATTATTATAGTCGTCCCACTAGGTGGCGCTCTAACCATTACTGACAAATGGCATAACAAACATTTCCGAGCTCGAGTCTCATCATGCCTGCTACCTTTGGGAGAGATTGGACATTGTGTTTTTGAGTGACAGCAGATTACTGCTTTTTGGCAAGTGATTGAAACTCCACGTGCCGACACGACCACCCCGTTTCCCTGAACGTAAAAAGCTTCGCAATTTAACATCACAAAGGTCTTTAGATTCCACACACAGGAGATCGCGTAAATCTAATGAAATCCCTTGGAGGAGTTCGTCAAAGTATGAGGCCTGAAAAGAGGGGAAAATGTCGCCAAATTTACACATTAATTTTAAAATGGCTGACTTCCTGTTGGATTTGGGATATTGCGCCAAGAGACTTTTTTGTACATTTTGATATCTCCAATAAGCTTGCCAGGTTTCAAACGCATACATAAAACACAGAGCAGGGGCTGTTGTTTTGAAATTTTGTAGGGGGCGCTGTGGAGACATTTTGCGCTGTTCAAGGAAAATGAATATATAAAAAGAAATCCCTCATCACATTAGAGGTGTGCGCCAAATTTCAAGACTTTTTAAACTTTTCAAGCCCCTCAAAAGCCACTTCATCTTTCATGGTGAACCGCGTTGCCACCAGGGTGCGCCGTTCAGTTTAAAGTTACAATTTTCTCACTGAAGCATCAAGAGGGACTGATGGTGATATTCACCGCTTTTCAGGTGGCCACGATTAACCTGTGAAAATCAGTACAACAAAATGAAAGACATGACATTTCCTGGTGCCACTAGGTGGCGCTCTACGTATTCCTGACAATGGGCATATCAATCTGTTCAGGGCGGGTCTGACATCATCCCTGTAAAATCTGGTACTGATCAGATTGGATTTCATTGAGTTACACTAATTTGTTTCTTCATGGCGAGACCTCAATGTTCGCCATGCTGCTGGGGTCACACCCTTCAGCGAAAACTCACAGTTTTCTCTGTAACCCAAGACCAACTCCTTAAGGCTTTCCTGGAGAAATTTGAGGCTGCAGATGTCACCCATTACAATACTGTACCCCAAAGTGTAAAACATGACATTTCCTGTTCCCACTAGGTGGCGCTGTCCCTGATGTCAAATATGGCAGTTGAAATATGTTCAGGGGTGGAGCCTTATCATATGTGTCCACTTTGGTCAAGGTCGGACAATGTATGACAGAACGAGAGGCAATAAGATTTTCATGGCGAGTCATCGAAATTCGCCGTGGCGCCACGGCCTCACCGTATCCCGAAAACTCAAAAGCTCCGCAATTTAACATGGCCCAGGTGTGTAGTTGACACTGACCAAATATGAAGCTTGTACGATGAAATTCCAATGAGGAGTTCGCAAAAGTTCGAGGCATGGAAATGGCAAAATTAGAGCCAAAATGTCACCTTCACTTCCAAATGGCGGACTTCCTGTTGGGTTTGCGTCAATGGTCCCACAGACTTTTTTGTTCGTCTTGGTATGATTCACATGTGTGCCAAATTTCATACATGTAGCTAAAACGATGTGTTCGTAGGGCTGCATTTAACAAGGCATAGGTGGCGCTACAGAGCCATTTCCCAGTGCTCATATGTAAAACCATTAAAATACAAAATTTTTCACCAGACCTGGCATGTGTGCAAAATTCCAAGAGTTTTCGAGCATGTTAAAGCCCTCAAAAAGGCCCTTCTTTTGCCTGAATAATAATAATAATAATAATAATAATAATAATAAGAAACGGAGCAGATACAATAGGGCCTTCGCACTCTCAGTGCTCGGGCCCTAATAATAATAATAATAATAATAATAATAATAATAATAATAATAAGAAACAGAGCAGATACAATAGGGCCTTCGCACTTTTGTGCTCGGGCCCTAATAATAATAATAATAATAATAATAATAATAATAAGAAACAGAGCAGATACAATAGGGCCTTCGCACTTTTGTGCTCGGGCCCTAATAATAATAATAAACAGAGCAGATACAATAGGGCCTTCGCACTCTCGGTGCTCGGGCCCTAATAATAATGGGAGTCAATGGGTGTAAAAAGTTGTAGATAAATTGCTCATTTGTGTGAACACAGGTGGGGGTAATAAAGTGGTGGACATGATCAAATTTATGTGTGTTTCTAATAAATATATTGTAAATTCATAACAAAAAAGAGAAAGGGGGGCATGGTGAAAAGAGAGTGAAAGCTGTAGTTGACCTGACAACCTTCAACTTCCCACTAAGTAGGGGGTGCGCAGAGCCATTGCAGGGAGGGGGTGTGGTATAAATTTTAAAAAAAAGAATGTTTGGACGCTGCTAGCATAATGGACAAACGCAAAAAAACCACAAAGCAGAGGATGAAGCATCGCCAAATATCCTTCCAAACCAACTTCCTTCTAAGCTAAGGACTAGAAAATATGATGAACCATAGCATTCTCATTCCCAACGTTTAATACCGACGATTTGTCCCGAGGTGTCTCATAGTAACGCGAAAGGTACCCTTCTGCATCCTGATGATATGCTTCGGATTCTCAATTGAATCCAGTAGAATTCAGCTTGTGGCGGTAACACACGCTCCAGCATGTATTCCAGCCCTAACCTTAACCTTATGCGTATGAAATAGTGTTTTCCAGAGCGTCTCACAATCAGAACATAAAACACATTTACATGTATAGATTCATTCCAAACGGCTCTCATGCCTCCGAATGCGTAACATACCGACGATTTGTCACATAGCGTCGGTATGTGACGTGTTGGGATGAGAACGTGTTCATCTTGCCTTTGGCTTCACCTGCACAACGATGAGAAGGAATTTGTTGTCTCTCTGTTTTAAAGTAAAACCAGTATATTTTAGCTCAAAAGCTCTGAACTTGAGGAAACTGCTTATTTCATAGAGACTGCATGAAGTGCTTTGTTAGTATGTTTCCTACTTTTAATGTAGAGAAAATAACAGCAGTGCTGTGCAAACATCATCACAGGACTGAAGCATGTGTGTTTCTCTCTGCAGTTGCCCTGAACAATCGAAATGGAATGAAGGATGGTCACAATAATACCAAGATCCCCGAGGGTGAGCTTCTGCTGCAGGTCAGTTATGAACCACCAAAAGCACCATGACTAGAACAGAACAGCCCTTTATCATCACTGACCATGTACAACAAAACTGTGACACTTTTATCTATAGTTATTATTTATTAATTAGTCAAACATGTTGTCTTTATTGTTAGTTTGCTGTTAGGATTCAGTTCCAGGCATTCCCAGCTGGGAGCATCATGCAGACTCTGGGACTCAGCTCTTGATGAGACTCTGTCTTTGAAATTTTGCTCTGTTGACGTGACTTATTGTTTCATTTTTGTAAATTTGATAACTGCATTAAAACTGCTGTGTTACTTTTCTACCACCAAAGGTCCTGCTACTGTAGTTTCACGTCTGACAACAAGTCTCAGTGTTGTTCAAATATGTTTGACTTTATCTTTGCATGAATAATAGGATTTAGCTTCTTTATACTTGAAAATACTTGAAGTTTAAAAACAACACTTGTATAAATGTTTATGTGGCAGACCTGTGACTGTAAAAAAAAAACATTACAGTGACCTCTGACAAAATCAAAAAGTGTGTGAGGGATAATTCACTGCTCTATCCTCACATCGGTTCACAGTAGTGCAATTAAACATCAGCTGAGCTGTTTAACTGCAGCCAGCGAGCTGGTGAGTAAAAGAGCAATTAATTTGCATTTTTGTGTCTTTGGGTCACTCTAATTAGTAAAAAAAAGTTCAGCACTGCAGGTCATGTGTGAAAACAGCGTTAGTGTCATTCTCGGGGTGTTTTCATGATGTAGTTTCATTTTAGGTGCAGAGTCAAGCCACATAAATGTCATAGCTACGAAAAGCAGGAGGCTCAGTGTCTGTTGGAGCCACGCCTGCTGCCGTCTGCAGTCCCATGTTACTTTACTTGCTCAATTCTTCATCAAGTCAGTGTTTATATTCGAGCTTAGCCTTGTTTTATTTCTGCTCTGATGACTCGATGTGGCCCTCATGTCACTCTCAATCTACACATGTACGTTTATTTTGTTTAAATCGCTTTAGTAAACACTATCTAACATCATTAAAGTGCTGGTTAGGGTTAGGGATAAGGTTAGGGTTAGGGCTGGAATACATGGCTGGAACGTGTTTTACCGCGGGAGTGTCATTCTACTGGATTTCATCCATAACCTGGCGCGTAGCATAAGACCGCGGAAGGTCACCTTTCACGTTCCTCAGGAACGCCTTGGGACTTGACAAATCGTCCGGATGTTACGCCTCGCGAGTGAGAACGGGCTGTAAATGCCTGTCGTGTAGACTGGAGTGTTCCCAGGACTCACATCCACCAGGTCACTGGTTTGGTTAATCCACAGGCCTCTTTATGGACCAGTTTGTACAAATGTACTGTAAATGCAAAATATCAGAGACTTCAGCTCTAATCAAATACAAATTAGGTGACCTGGAGAATGTGATAGGATAATCTGATAGAAATGCTGTTATGGAGTATTTTTCTGGAATTTCGGGTAGAAATTATTGATCAAAAATCCAATTTGGCTTCTAACAGAAAAATAAGATCTTCTGTCGTCTGTGCTGTGTGTGAGCGAGGAGAAAGCTTGCTGGCTGCCGGAGCTTTCATTGATTTTCCAGTCCACTTCCTTCCAATGTGCATCACACTGGCATTCCAGGAGAGCTGAGGAAACAGGCTGCTTGCCTTTCTCCAACATTTTCAGCCTTCCTTCACATGATAACTGTACATTTCCCCAAACTGTTCAAAGTGAGAAATGAAAGGTCATTGTAGATGAGTCAGGAGGCGGGTGCTCCACAGAGGAGTTGCTCCTCATGCTCGTCTTGATGCATTCTCAATCATCCAGGAAAGTAAATCTCCAAAAGTTGAATCTGTTCATCTGGACGTAGCGTTTTGTGGGAGAAACGTTTCGTCACTCATCCAAGTGACTTCTTCAGTCTCAGCTGACTGCAGGTTTCCCCAAACCTTATAAACAGTACATTTGCATAATGACTGAAACCAGCCCACTGAAGGAACAATGGGCTGTGAGGTCAGTTCCTTAATCATAATTATGCAAATTCCCATGACCATTGATCAACAATCACTGACCAAAACCCACTGATCAAAGACCATGAGTCCCATTCACAGAGAGTTGGGGAATGGCTGCAATCACAGCATTGTAAGATGGTGACAGATGTACCCTTAGGCCCCCTCCTCGATTCAGAGATGGTCTTTCCCTTTTCACGTAAATGGCCTCCTTGACTCCGCGCTCAAACCAGCGTTCCTCCCTGTCCAGGATGTGTACATCCTCATCATTGAAAGAGTGTCCACTGGCCTGTAGGTGTAAATAAACTGCAGAGTCCTGGCCTGATGAGGTTGCTCTTCTGTGTTGTGCCATCCGCTTCGCTAGAGGTTGTTTGGTTTCCCCGATGTATAAATCCTGGCAATCCTCCTGGCACTTAACAGCGTACACTATGTTACTCTGTTTGTGTCGGGGGACCCGATCCTTGGGGTGGACCAGTTTTTGGCGCAGCGTATTTTGGGGTTTAAAAGCCACAGAGACCCGGTGTTTAGAAAAAAATGCGTCTCAACTGTTCCGATACTCCTGACACATATGGGATCACTACAGGTTTTTGCCTGGGCAGCGGTTGTCCTTCTCTCCTGGATCGGCTGGAGCTTTTTTTAGGTGCCTTCCCAGCTTTGACAAAAGTCCAGCTGGGATAACCACATTTACTCAGGGCCTTCTTGATGTGCTGTTCTTCTGCCTCCCTGGCTGCTGTGTCAGTGGGGATGGTGTTCGCTCTGTGTTGTAGCGTCCTGATTACACCCAGTTTGTGCTCCAGTGGATGATGAGAGTCAAACCTTAGATACTGATCCGTATGTGTAGGTTTACGGTACACGTCAGCTTTTAGATCTCCCCCATTACTGATGGAAATCTCACAGTCTAAGAAGGCTAACCTGCCACTTTTCATATCCTCCCTGGTAAATTTGATGTGCCGGTCCACCGAGTTAATGTGATCCGTGAAATGTAGCAGGTCCTGAGATTTGATTTTCACCCAGGTGTCATCCACATATCTGAACCAATGGCTTGGTGGTGTTCCAGGGTAGGATAGCAACGCTCTCTTTTCCACTTCTTCCATGTACAAATTGGCCACGATGGGTGAAACTGGGGAGCCCATGGCACACCCATGTTTCTGCCTGTAGAACTGACCCTTGTATGTGAAGTAGGTGTAATGAAGACACAGTTCCAAAAGCAAACACACTTGGTCGATGCTGAGAGTGGTCCTGTTGCTGAGGTTGGTGTCATCCTGTAATCTCTTACGGACTTCCTCCAACGCTTCCGTGACTGGGATGCAAGTGAAGAGAGATGTAACGTCGTACGAGACCATGGTTTCATCTGCCTCCATAATGACATCTCTCACCTTCTCAACAAAATCCAGGGTGTTCTGGATGTGGTGTTCAGAGCTGCCCACCAGCGGGTTGAGGATCGAAGCCAGAAACTTGGAGATGTTATAGGTGACAGAGTTGATCATGCAGACAACTGCTCCTCAGAATAAGTGAGGAGATGGACAGTGATGGTTTGTCTCCAAAGGAATAGGCTTCATAAAATGAGTCCTTTTATGAAGCCTATTCCTTTGCTGTTCTTCACATCAGATGGTAGTGAATTATAGAGGAGCCAATCAATTATTCAAACTGAGAGAATGGAGGAAATATGGCAGAAATTAGTAATTGTGCTACTTTTCCCTTTTAGGTAATGTTAATAATAAACACAATGAAGGTTCACACAACAGCTAAGACAACACAGGACGCAGGCTGACTGGTTTTAGTCTGGAAACCAAGAAGTAAACAGATGACGCCTGAAGTAAACCCTTTACAGCTCGGAGGTTAATGATACCATGAGGTGCTAACTGGTATTAAGAAAAATGGCCTCATTTTGGATGATTTGGAAAGCTGAGGAGTTCAGACACTGAACTCTTTGTGTCGTCCAGTTTATGCTCACTGTGAAGGAAGCGAGGCAGCTCATTGGAGTGTGTCACCGGTGTGCTATCAGAGTGTCAGAGTGTCTCCATGCCATGCAACACTCACTCCTCCAGGTGTGCGTGTGCGTGCGTGTGTGTGTGCGTGAGTGAGCTTGTATTCATATCTTTGTGGGAACCAAAAAAGTCCAACTTAGCCTTTTCTGTTGATACAACACACCTCCTTTGGTTGGAACCGGTGCTTAAACAATGGAGAACACAAACTTTGTCCTAAAACCTCTCTTGTTTAGCTGTTTTTTTTGTAAAATGATAACAATGTTAGCCTTTTCTGCAGCTATAGGGCATATATGGTATCACTCTATCAAACAAGAAGACAGCCGCATGTAACTACGACGGTGTTTGCTAGTTCACCTTACATGCATTAATGTAATAATGTGGTTAGCCTACTCAACGTAAATTACACATGAACAACATGAAGCTACTCATGCAGAGGAGAATGGCTGCTGCTGCCATCATCATCCGTCATCATTTCTGCTACACTGACAGGGCTAGGGGCCAGGACTCTCCTCTTCGGGTTCTTGGGGGATGTTGCTAACTCCGGCTCCGATAACAGGCACCACACCCGCAGTAGATGTGCTCGGTGTGCGGTCTCGCAGCAAGCTATCAAATACGGTGCATTTCTTAGCTTTTAAAAAAACGCTATGCGTCGCCAGGTGTTTCATCAGATTCGAGGTGTTACCTCCTTTGCACAGTATCAGCTTAAAGCACTTGTTGCAGGCTGCTGAGTTTGCATCTTTTGCTGTGAAGTACAGCCAGACTTTTGAGCGCTTCGCCTTGGGCATTTTTAATCTGTAGCTCTGCTCTAAAAGAACGTACGTACCTGGGCCCGCCTACTATCTTTGGAAAGGTAAAATGATTGGCTAGAATCCAAAGTGTATGACATCTCAGGAAAAAAAAAAGCACTGAAATAAAGCACCGAAATGTGCGCTGCTTTTCGGTCTGGTTACTACCGTTTATGTCAGAACCGGTACCCATCCCTAATCATGTGACGCAAAATGCTCCGACGTGCTGAGGTCACTACCTGGGTTACGCCATGTCGCAAGTTTTGTGAGGTGCTTTTGTGATATTTAATGGCTTGGTTACATTTTTTATTTCTTCCCGATATCCGATCCAGTAATTTAGGTCAGGATCGGACCGATACTGTACATCGGATCTGTCCATCCCTAGAAAAAACCCCACTCCTCATTCTGACTGGCTAACGCAGAGTCATGACCTTAACCCAGAACACCTTTGGGATACCACGAGCCAAAAACTGGAAATCCTGCCCAGAAGCAAATTCTCACTGTTATAGCTGCAAACATCATATTAAAAACTATCAATTAACAACAGCATATCTTAGGTTTGAATGTTTGTGAATGCAGACAAGCTAATATTTAGCTTTTCTGCTAACAAGCTAACTATTGACCTTGATGTGAATGTGTAAAAAAAATGTGTATGTTTCTGTTCTGTGTCCTGTGTTCTGTTTGTTTGTATATGTGTTTTTCTTGCTGCTGTTACAACCAAATTTCCCCTTGTGGGACAATTAAAGGATTATTCTATTCTATTCTATTCTCGATTCTAATACTGTACTTTTTTCAATATAGTGTATATTCACTGTAATCTTCAAGACTGTTGTCACACTCAGTCATTGCTCCTCATGCAGGACAGTTTCTTTGGAGGTCTGCACAGCCAGAGAGCCAGCACCAGTCCTCACAGAGCCCCCCCAAACCACAACCTCAGATCCACGTTTATTTCGTCTCCCATTGTCTGACAAAAATGTTGTTAGATGAAAATGAGGATGCGGTCATCTTTTCAGTGACTATAATCATTTTTACACATATGGAAATGAACAAAAAGGGAAAAATATAACATATTGTTGCACCTGCTGTTCGTCAATTTATGTCCTCTAATTAAAGTAGGCCACATCATTATCATTATGTCTTTAGGTCAGTAGGTCCACTACTGATGATGTCCCAAATTTTAATATGATAATTTAGATCAGATCTCTAATCCCTAAACCTAACCAAGGAAAAATGGCAGACTAGCTTAGGTAAAAGAACGAAAGTTGAGGCACACAACGATGTGTGGCGCTGGTAAAGTTTCTGGGCTGCTTTTCCTCATAACAGCCATCCCCTGAGATTTTCTCCATTTAAAGCAATGCATTATCAGGGACTGTAACATCTAGTCCTTTTACTGAATCTGGATGATGACAGTCAACTACTGCGGCCTGTATCAGCACACGGATGAAAGCAAAGTAATGAATCATGTCACTGTCTGTCCTCGTGCTTTAACAGGCTCTCAATGGATTCATCCTGGTTATCACTGCCAGTGGGACCATCTTCTACTCCTCTCACACCATTCAGGACTACCTGGGCTTCCATCAGGTATTAGTCTGTTTTTCACTCTAATTACATCCATTAGTTGTCATTCCTCACTAATGAGAACCAGAAGCCAGAGTAGCTTAGCATTTAGGGAGGTGACAGGTTCTAAATGGGTGTCATTGTGACATGTTGGCATTAAGTAGGCCCCGGGTCCTAACGATTTATTTGATATTTTATATTGTATTGAAATACAAAAGTAGTAATTTTACTAGTCCACAGACAGAGGCGTTAGAGGCTCTGCTTCATCAGCTGATAAATGCATTGCTTGCGTGCAACAACTGGCGGGAGCAACACGGGGGTCTGCGTCGATCCACTGGTCTAGTCCCTGCATGCTAGGGTCACAGGCTCAGACAGCTGCAGAAAGACCTATTTATAGCTTGGCCTTTTGTAGAAACCAGCGGCCACAACAGCATCCTGCAGTGCACAGCACGTCTCTGCACCACCGCTCGCACTCATTGGACAGTGTTACATCCAGCTTTTAAGCACTATGTACAGGTGGAGCTTGCACCTTTATTATAACTAATAGCAGAACTTCTGTGACTATAAAAATGCATCTGTGGCATATAATCAGGGTTCTATATTATAGAAAACAAGGAACCCTGTTTAAAAGAAGTGCTGTGTCGACCGCACACAAAGTATAAGCTAGTTTGTTTTATTCTTCTCTTAGACAAAAGTTAAAACCATTACCATTACCTAATGTGTCCTTTTAGTTTACTGTTAGCATTAACTGTGTTACTCAGTGAAGACGCTAGTCTCCATGTAATTACTATGACGAGGCACAACAGATGTTTACAACAGCAGCAGCATAGATTCACATTCAGATCACTTCACATAGTCAGACTCACACAGCCTACAGTCTTTACACACTACCAACACTGTTGCATGTCAACAGATCAACAAACAGTGAGGTCAAGGAAAAAATAAAGAATTATAATCAGGTTACGTCTACAAAAAGCTTAAAAAGGTCTCTTTTTCTCTCTCAGACTGATGTCATGCACCAGAGTGTGTATGAACTGGTCCACACGGAGGACCAGCAGGAGCTCAGAAGAAACCTGGACTGGGCTTTGAATCCTCCTGCTCCAACATCCCCCAAAGGTGATCTCACCTCACACCTGCTTTTATTCCTGTATGATAGTTCAGCACCCACACTCCTTTACTACAGAGTCCTCTACCCTCAAAGTTTTTTCCCAGTTTCTCAACCTTGTTTATCTTTTTTTCTGTCTTTGCTTGGTAAGTTTTAACTTACCTTTGCAGCTGTCTCAACCCTGAGAGTTATTTCAACAGCATTGTGTCTGTTACAGTGTGGGACCCAAAGATTTCTCCAGATTCTACAGATCTTTCAATATTATCTTTGCCATCATCTAACTGAGTACCAGAGATGATGACATTTCTTCTTAAAGACTCAAATATGAAATAGTAAAGTCTGTGTTTTTGACCTTCCACTGCAGTCCACATGAACACAACCATAAACATTTGGATGTCAGTATCAGATAGTTAAGTACACGCAGTTTAAGCTGTAAGAACAGCCTCAGGTCAGATCACATGACCCTGTAATCTTCACTGTGGCTTATGAGGTGAAGTGGTCCCAGATCTGTGTTCGGGTTTTAAGATGCTTATGTGTTATGTGTTAGCACTCTGTTTAAGACCCGCGGCCCTGACACAACCTACGGACTATGAGAAACTGTTTGCACTCTCTTCTTTAAATCATTTGCAAATCTCAGGAACACATTTCTGAAAACATATCAAATATTTAAACCAGGACAGTTTGCTACATTGTAACAACTCATGTTGAATTTGATATGTCTCAAAAAGTTGAGTGAGGAAAAAGCAACGCTGGAGGAACATTTAAATGAACCTGTTGAATGAACAGGTCGTATCTTAGGGAGGTAGAGTTTCTCAGAAGATGAGCGGACGTTCTCCAGATTGCCAAAAACTGCACATTCTCCACTATAAAATTGCCAACACTTTGAGTATCTCATCATCCAAAGTACCTTATGTCATTTTAAAAAATGTTGAGAATCTTGAAAAATCTCTGTGCCCAAGGGGCCCGGTTGAAAATCAATATTTAATGCCCATTCAGACCTTCAAGAATCACTGCATTACAAACACACCCGACACATGGAAGTATTAGTAGCTTTGCCCACACAGATTTTTGCTTTTTATAGAGATGGAATTTGACAGTAGCTCATCTGTGGTCTCCTACAACCCGGAACACCTGCCTCCGGAGAACTCGTCCTTCCTGGAGAGAAGCTTTGTGTGTCGCTTTCGCTGCCTCTTGGACAACTCTTCTGGTTTTCTGGTACGTGACATTTTATATTTTTACCAGAGCTAACACATGACACACGCTTAACACGCTGGACTTGACATCCCTGTTCTCTGCACGTAGACATCTATCGTAGGAGTGTATCTGTGTATTTTTATATACCTGGTGAGTTAAAGACATGAACACGTATTTATGTAGTACTTTTCAGCTCTAACTGAACACTCTAAGCACTTTCTACTGCAATTTTATATTTTGCGCACTGGGTGCTGTGGATGTGGCTCTTTATGATCACTAACATTCAAACTGATAGATGATCATCTCTAGTTTTCTGAGCTTCATTTTCCCAGAAAAGGATCCAAACTTTTATCAGAGTCATCTGCTACCTGTTTTCATGTTCCCATGCCTGCTAACTCCCACCTTCACTGAGGTTTTTCCTCAAAGATCCATCTTTACAGTTACCTGTAGTAGTCACAGGTTATAAAAATAGTATATCTACTAATACAAATACAAAGTCACATACATTACCAGAAGGATAACTAGTTCTTTTGCTTACTTCCAGGCTTTGAATATCCAGGGAAGGCTGAAGTTCTTGCATGGGCAGAACCAGTGGCAAGAAAACGGAGGGAAAGCTGCACCGCTGCTTGCATTATTCGCTATTGCGACTCCTCTTCAGCCTCCATCCATTCTAGAGATCAGAACCAAGAACATGATCTTTAGAACCAAACACAAGCTGGACTTCACCCCCATGGCCTGTGACGCAAAGTAAAAATACATTTCAGTACTTTGTATTCGACTGAGATACCTCACATCTGATTTTTGTTTGTTTGTTTGTTCAGCAAACAAAGTTAGGGATAGGAGGTAAAATTAGGTTTGAGATTTGTATTAGCCACATGCTAAAGTGGAGCATTTTCATTGGATGTTAGATTACAGGTGACATCGCTCATTTTCTGTTGCGCGATTTTGGCGTTTCAAAGTGAGACAAAGAAATCTAGCAGACCGCTGACAAACCACATACGGGTTATGCGTAAGTTTAGTTGTGTTGTATGTGTTTTGATCATATGTATCCTCCTTCATGAGATCTTTGGGTAAGTCAGACAGATGGGAGGTTATTTATTTTTAGAAAAATGCAGAAAACTAAAACAACATCACACTGGTAGAAGTTTCACAGGGTGACTGTACTAAAATACAATACTATAGTTTTTTGTTTTGTTTTTGCTTTCTTTACAAAGCATTCATGACATACGGAATGAACTGTAAGCAACTGTCCAAGGTAATTCTGGTCGTTTTTTGTACAGGGGGAAGATAGTGCTGGGGTACACGGAGGCTGAGTTGCGGGTGAGGGGCTCTGGCTATCAGTTCATCCACGCCGCAGATATGTTGTACTGTGCAGAGAACCATGTCAGAAGTAAGTAACCAAAAACCAACTGTCAGCCAAAACAGTCTAGTTCATTCAAAGATGGGGCTGAATACTTGTGCCCTGTGCCTTGCCTGAAAATCCCTCATTTCCATCCTCTGCGAGGCGTTCTTCTGATTTGTTGCCTTGTATAAACAGAAGTTTTGATCAGCAGGTGGGTGGGGCTTCTGTGGTCATTACCAGAGCTGTGTGGCTGCAAGGATAATATCAGGAATTACACGCTCACTGAGCCAATAGTAGGAAACAACAAGTTTTATGAAATTGTGTAAAACAGTCTGAAGCCTGAGTTCTCAGCACGTGTCTGTATGTTGCCCTCATGATGTGAAAATGTAAGCTGTGCTTGGCAGTGGCCGGCCAACACTCTGATCCATAAAGGGCCACAGGGCGCACTACGTTCCTGTAGATCTTCAACTTGAGGCGGTCGGGCATTCGTCGGTCACACAGGACACCAGTGACTTGGCACCACTTCATCCAGGTCGCATTAATCCTGGCTCGTACGTTTGGCAGGATGTCGCCGTTGTTGCTGATCATTGATCTGAGGTACTTGAAGTGACATACGCCAGGTCTTCTCCATCGACACTAATGGTGCCATCGGTTTGGGGGCCGGCTTCTAAGTACTCAGTCTTCTTGGTGTTCAACCTAGGCCTGTACTCACTCAGGCGTGTCTTCCATTGCTGCGTTTGGTGTTGCAGCTCCATTCGGGATTCATCTGCGAGGAAGACATCGTCAAGCATAGAGGAGTGTCCAAGGGTGGGGTGCTTGGAGGTCAGCGGTCACGGTGTCAATGCAGAGGATGAAGAGAAGC
Source organism: Oreochromis niloticus (assembly GCF_001858045.2). Classification (NCBI taxonomy): domain Eukaryota; kingdom Metazoa; phylum Chordata; class Actinopteri; order Cichliformes; family Cichlidae; genus Oreochromis; species Oreochromis niloticus. The sequence continues at coordinate 34,302,250 of NC_031987.2, read as the reverse complement.
GGGGACAGGGCGGAGCCTTGGTGAACACCCACGGTGATGTTGAAAGGTGGTGATGTTCTCACTGGGCTTCTGACTGTGCTGGTCACGTTTTTGTACAAGAGCTTGATCCAATCGACGTAGGCCTCTGGGACCCCGTGTGATCGCAGAGAGTGTCAGAGCAGGTCATGAGGGACTTGGTCAAAAGCCTTTTCCAGGTCGAGGAAGGCCATATGGATGGTCTTGGTCTCCTCTTGGTGCTTCTCCAACAGCAGGCGGGCGGCATGGATGGCATCTATTGTGCCGCATCCTTTGACGAAGCCACACCGGTTGGGCGTTACTGTGACAATTTCTCGCAGCCTGGCGTCGATGAGCCGTTTGAATACAGATCCAAAGTCTGACTTCCTAAAATTATTCTAGAATCAGGTCAGCAGCACACCACAGTGGGTTGAGCAGGCGATCCATATACTGCATGTTTTTCCTCTCTACCCCTCCTCTGCTGTCTGCTCCACTGCCCTGCCATAAAATAATAAATGCTAAAAATAAATAAATAACTTAATGTTCAACTAAATTCTAAAATATTATCAGATGTCACTAAATGAATAATGTGCTAAACTGTGAAATATAGCGACCCTACCAGTAACTTGCAAAGCCAAGCTGCACACATGTGTTTTGTAGCTTTGTAGTATTGGATGTCCTTCATGTGTGGTCTCTCTAGAGGGAAATCATAAAAGCCAGCAGCTAAAAAAGCTCTCAGCAGTTCTGATACACACACAGACCAGCCAGGTGATGCCATATTTACAATTCAAATTAAACCTCTCATTTTTAAGTGGTTTTTGAGTCTACCTGGAGTCTAGAGAAGCAGCTCAAGAGGAACATGAATCCTTTTGTTAGCAGCCTGGTCCCTGCCAGTTACTTTGGAAGCACCGAGTAATAAACGTGAAGTGGGAGTTGAACTAGACCAATTATGAAAATTTTGTGCACTAGAAGTTCCAGGACAATAACTTTTTATAATAATGTTTGCAATATTTATGAATTAAAGTAAAAGACTGAATGACTCAAATTTAACGTGCTGGTGAAAAGCAATCCCAGAATTCATTACAGCAGCCCGATGCTGGCAGGGAATGATCTCCTTAGCAGGAAAGCTAATCTCACAGATCTCAGCCTTGGCAAGGTTGGGGTGGATCAAATTTTGAGAGATCCAATTAGTAACAGAAGCTAGACAGTCATTGATGTTTATTATGTAAGATTATTGAGTTTGTACAGAGAAGTAAAGTTATATGTCATTGTTAAACTATATAGAGAACAGGGTAGAGTCCAGGATTTTAGTCTTGATTGAAACACAGCTCTCGACTCAGCAGGCTGTGAAAAACACTAAACCAAAGTTGACTGCAGGTGCCTAAACATTCACACCAAAAAAGTTTGTGCTACTGAACAACCTGAGTATGTACAGGAAATCCTGTGCTGATGACGTTTGGTCTGGTCAAAGAGTTCAGACAGCTTTTGTAAGTAATCCTGTGGGATTAGTAAACAGATTGAGCAAAGCTGCAGAGCTGCCTGAAGAGAGGATAGGGCAAAGCATCAGAGATGATCCATAGAGCAGCACCACCACGTGCACTTCAGTGGACAGATATCTTACTGACCATGATTAACTGTCTTTGTGCCTGACCCTAACCCACTAGTAAAGGTGAAATGAGTCCACTGCCACCCTGTCCAGCCTGGCAGGACACAGATGCGTGGATAATTTGTGACAACTTTCGGTGGAAACTCATTTCCGGGAAATCACATTTAAAATAAATACCTTTAATGGCATTTGGCATTTAATGCTAGTGTGCAAAACTTCAAAGTGTTATGTAGATTTAGACTGTCATAGTGGAAAGAGGTTATCTCTGAGTAACAGTTTTTCTGTTCAATGTTTACAGTGATGAAGACTGGAGAGAGTGGTCTGACTGTGTTCAGACTCCTGACTAAGGAAAACCAGTGGAAGTGGGTCCAGGCCAATGCCCGGCTGGTGTATAAGAATGGGAAACCAGATTACATCATCGCCACCCAGAGGCCTCTTTTGTAAGTACCTGTCTATGTACAAATCTCATTTGGTCATTTGTCTCGAGTAATACACTGAATCAAACCATTTAGATATCCATGCTCCTTCCCTTCAAACCCATACGTTTGCATTTTTTAGTTGTTAAAAAAGACTGCACGGAGAAGTCCTGACAATGATGTCTTCTGTGTTTATAGAGATGAAGAAGGAGGAGAACATTTGCGTAAGCGTTCTATGCATCTACCCTTTACGTATGCTACAGGAGAAGCCCTGCTCTATCAGTCCAATCATCCCATCGCAGGCTTTAGAGATGGAAGCTGTGTAAAAAATTTTAGCAAGTCAAAGAAGAACCGGACTGATAAGCTGCTGACGGATGGTCTGGACCCGGGCTCCCTTCTTGGGGCACTCATGAGTCAGGATGAGTCTGTGTATGTTTGCCAGCCAGCTGTGGAGCCCAAACTGTCATTTCACAGCAGCTTCTTTGCAGAGCACATTAGTTTCTCTGAAGGTGAACCCTCCAGCCTGCACAGAAGCTGGAATGAACCTGCTAATGGTGTTGTAGGTTCAGGTATCACAGAACCAGGTACCAGCTTTGACCCACTGCTGGCTACTTTGGACTCGCTCTCTTTGGAGGGCCAGGGGGTTATGGATGCAGAAGAGAGGAGTTACTCAAACAGCGAGCTGTTTGGAGCTCTGGAAGGGCTGGGCCTGAGTGCTGAGGACCTGGAGTTGCTGCTGCTAGATGAGCGTATGATCAGAGTTGAGATGGACCCTGAGCACGTGCCCACTTTGGATGATCTGCTGACAAACGATGAGATTCTCTCTTATATCTATGACTCGATAGAAGGAAGGACTGATTCCACAGTACATGGAGGACAGGTGCCTCCTAGCACTACCACAGCAACCTCCACACCAGTTTCATTATCAGAAAATAATCTTGATACTAGTGTGCAAATGCAGTTTCGTCCCTCCAAGCCTCCAATAATGGAGCACACTCCCATTGTCCAGCTATCCCAGCAGATGCAACAGCATCTCAACATGCGAACCACTAAAGTACCACCTAACTGGGGCCAGCAGAGTGACCATTTCCCCCACAGGATAGTAAATGGAGAGCTGCTGGGGCAAAATCAGTCTATTGGCAATGGACAATGGACAGCCCAAGACATTCTAGTCCCAGCAGAGATAGAGTTGAAACAACTGACCACACAACAGACTACTTTCACTGACAAGGCCTCAAACTTAAATAGCAAGCTTCACCAACACTACCTTCAGCAGGAGCAGCAACCAAGGACCCAGAAGCAGCTCTCACAACAGTGCCATGCCAAACAGACAGCAGCAAACCTTGACGGGCGATGTGGTCTGTCGAGCCCAGAGCATTCAGCAGAAAAAATGCCATGGCAGAACTACAGCTTCAGCGAAAACCTGGGCAGCAGTTTCTGCATCGATAACAGCCAAAACGCTCTTACAAACACCTCACTGGAGTCTTGCAGTGATTATAACAAACCCACTATGGACAGTGTGGATTACACAGTCAGTGGAAGTGGTTTGCTTGAGAGAAGTGCAGAGCAGCAGGGCGCTGAGTGCACAGTTGCATCTTTTCGTGGAATGAACCACAAAAGCCACACAGAGGAGATCCCGGGCCCCTTGTTCGAGGTCATCTCCAGTCTGTCGCAGTGCCCTCCCTCCACTAGCTCCCTGGAGCAGATTCTAAGAGTGGGTAAGCCCTGCTGTCAGCTTGACCACTTTGGCATGGTGACCTCTGAGATCCTTGATGACCCCAGTCACAGCAAGGTGAGGTTGCTGATAAGTGGCACATTGTCATGACATTGAAATCATTACTAGCTGCACAGCTCGGAGGTTCCTTCCTGAGCCCAGCATACAGAGTGTGTACCCAGGTTGGATAACAACATTTTAACTTTTTAGTAGCTTTTACATTTAAATCTGTTATTAAGGAAATCATCTTTTATCTGTCTGTATTCTATGTATTTAGACATGAAGGTGCATCAGTTACTCGGTAATTTGATTAAAAGAGAAGGAACAGTGGTTAGCACTGTTGCCGCACAGCAAGAAGGTCCTGAGTTCAATTCCACCATCAGGCCAGGGTCTTTCTGTGTGGAGTTTGCATGTTCTCCCCGTGTTTGCGTGGGTTCTCCCCGGGTACTCCGGCTTCCTCTCACCTTCCAAAGACATCCAATTAGTGGGGATAGGTTAATTGATCAATCTAAATTGCCCATAGGTGTGAATGTGAGTGTGATTGGTTGTCTGTCTCTGTGTGTTAGCCCTGCGACAGGCTGGCGACCTGTCCAGGGTGTTCTCTGCCTCTCGCCCTATGACAGCTGGGATAGACTCCAGTGCCCCCCGCGACCCTGAAAAGGATAAGTGGAAGCGAATGGATGGATGGATGGAATTTCATATTATAGTAAAGAATGTCACTCAGAATCCAGGAAGTAGTTGAGACAGCCTCGGGATGGTAGGGAAGAATGAGAGCGAGGGGTGACTGAAGCAAACGTCACTGCACATGTGGGTGAAAAACTCTGAGGTGGTGTTGGGTAGGTATGGTGCAAAAGTAAACGAGCAATGTGAAAGGATAGGTGGTAGTGTTTTTGTGGAAAGCATAGAAATGGCTGAGTGGAAAAAATGGAATGAGTATTTTAAGCAACTGGTGAATGAAGAAAATGACAAGCAGACTTTTTATTGTCATTCATAAGTGTGCAAGGAATGAAATGTCATTGCAGTTGACTCAACATAAGATGAAAAAATATTTAAAATAAATCAAATATGTTAAAATATGTATAGCAGCAAAATATATTATCACGTGCAATGGTAATGATAACTGATATTTTTCTGATATTCACAGATATATTTATATGCTCCATAATATTGGACCATGTTTCTTAATAAGGGTTTTGCCTTATTTATGTTTTTGTTTCTGCTTTTAAGATTGTTTTAAGATTATGAATAATAATCTTTGTCTTATACAAACACCCACTATGAGCCAAATGGCAGTCCTATTTGGTGTTAATGATGTTTTATATCCTTTGCAGATGGAAAATGGCTGCGTGCTAAACAGTACTTACCCAGGAGGTTGTGCCCTGCCTAACAGGAATGGATCTGTGCCTCCTACTATCCAGGTACCCAGCCCTGAGACTTTGCCTACACTTCCGGACCCACCAGCCACCGGCTTCTACCTCTGACCATCTGACCAGGGACAGTCATGTAGCAGGACACTGTGAATGGCCAGAAACATACAGTGACTGGACCAGCCTTATACAGCTACACACTACAACAAACAAAGCTGAAGAAACGTAGGCCGACATCTGTGTTGTCTGTTTTTGTCCTTTCATTTTGACTTTGTAATGTTGTGTCAGGGGAGGGGATCACCGAGTTATAGTTTAAGTCATATTATCATATGAGTTCTTTGTTTACACTAATGCAGTTAAAAGCGCTTAGCTTGTTTTAAGTAAATATGAATCATTGGAGGCTGGCTTTTAGAAATCTGCATTCAGATACATTGTAAAACCAACGTGTTCTCGTCCCAGGACATCAGATTCTGCTGCGCTGTCTTGGCATTGTTACTTTAATGCACCAGCATGGCTTTGTTAGACACAGACACCGACAACCGAGAAATCTGTTTTCAAGAGGAATTTACAAGTTAGCCAGCCAGGAGTCTGTGGTTTATGTCCTCTCAAGGAGTTCTGTATTTTGCACTTTCATTACAGTCAGTGATTCTTTGCCTATTTGTTTCATACAGATTATTCAGATTGAATCTACATTTAAATGGACCAAGAATTTGGCCACATCTCCTAATCTTAGAATTCAGGTGTTTTCAGCCCCATTTCCAGGGGTGTATAAAATAAAGCACCTATCCATGCAGTCTGTCTTTACAACCATTTATGAAAGAATGGGTCATTATAAGGAGCTCACAGAATTTCTGCATGGCACTGTAATAGGATGCTACTACTGCAGCAAGTCGGTTAGTGCAATTTCTTCCCTCCTTCCTACATATACTTTATAATCAATTTTAAGGAGTATTATTATTATTAAGTGGAAGCTTTTAGCAGCCAGAGTAGCTCAGCCACTAATGTGCCGTTACAATGCTAAGGCATACAATGTGTAAAAATGTAAAGTCACTGATTTGCTTACTCAGTAACTATGGAGGTCCAAACCTCTGGCATTAATGTAAGCACAAAAACTGTGGCATGTGTTTCCATGGCTCCTGTAGGCTTAATGTGTAGGTGCTCCAGTGTTACAGTAGCCATGTAGAGTCTGTTATGTAAAAAAGGTCTGATCCATCCATCTATCCATCCATTTTCTGCCCATCTCTGCCCAGACCACCCTCCTCCAGCACCTCAATTCAATTTTATTTATACATCCCCAAATCACAACAACATTCAAGTCAGTGCACTTTATACTGTAACGTAGACCCTACAATAATGCAACAGAGAAATCCCCAACAATCATATGGCCCCCTACAAGCAAGCGCTTTGGCAACAGTGGGAAGGAAAAACTCCCTTTTAACAGGAAGAAACCTCCAGCAGAATCAGGCTCGGGGGGGGTGGCTTCCTTCAGAGAAAGCTCATTTCTATATTGTATCTGCAACCTCATTCTTACGGTCACTACCCAGAGCTTGTGACTCAGGTGAACATAAGGGCGTAGCTATAATTCAACAGCTTTGCTTTTACACTCAGCTTTCCCCTTACCATCACAGACCAGTACAGCATCTGCATCACTGCAGATGCTTCTCGAACCTGTCGATCCAATCTCTTGGTCCACACCCCCCTAAATCATGAACAAGACCCCAAGATCTGTAACTGCTCTACCAGGGGTAGTAGTAGTAACTCGTTCCCAACCCAGAGAGCCCTTTTCAGTCTGAGGACCATGGTCTTGAATTTTGAAACACCATTTCTTATCCCAGTTTCATCACACTTGGTTGTGAACCACCCCAGTGTGAGTTGGAGAATCTCAAGATCCTGTGACCACCACACCAGACCTCCTCTTGGCTGCACCTAGAAATTTCATCTATGGAAATTTGTGACAAACAACAGCAGTCCCTTTGTTCAACAGTCACAAAGAACGAGTCTAACTTATTGCCAACAATGTGAACCGGGCTCTGGTAATGGTTGTACTGGTTAGGCCACAGCAATGGGCCTGATACCATATACTCCCAAAGCACCTCAACAGGACACACAGTTGAATGAAGTCCGCAAAACTCATGTAGACTGTTTGGGAACTCCCATTCATCCTCATATATCCTTGAGGAAAAAAAGAGCTGATCCAGTGTTCCACGAACAGGATGAAAACCACCCCGTTCCTCATGAATCTAAGGTTCTACTAACAGGCAGATGAAATACCCAGACTGAGGCTGAGAAGAATGAGCATCCAAAAGTTGGACCACACTTTGTGGACCCAATCCTTGAAGAGGGGAACCACCACCACCCCAGTCTCCCAGGCCAGAGGCACTGTCTCTGACTGCAACACAATGTTGCAGAGGTGTGTCAGCTATGACAGCACCACAACAGAGCCCGAGCCTTGACAAACTACCTCAGTGACCATAATCCCAGTCTTCTTATACTACAAGAAGCCATGATTGAGGAGATTCTTTGATGTGTTCGTTCAACTGTCCTCTGTTGAGGTCAGCATCCCCACTATAGTCCCATCCCCATTATATACAGTGTGGAAGGAAACTGCTTTCCCCTGACAGCTTGCCAGGCCAACTGAAAGGCTTCTTCCATGGCCTCTCTTCTCCCATACCTGAGTTTTTGCCTTGGCTACTGTCAGAGCTGCACTCTGCTTGGCCTGCTGGTACAGCTGTTCCATGTACTCAAAAGCAGTTTCAGTAACCAGGGCTCAGACCCCCACATCCTTCATCTTCTGTCTAATCTATGATTCCTGTGTTGTAGAATGCACAATCAGACAGGTTTTATATCATCTGTATGAATGTAGGAAAAGCTAGAGGAGCTCTGGAAACTTTTATAACTCTGATAAATGCAGTTCTTTTCTGGTGATATGTTTATTGTTTTGTGGGATCTTTCCTAATGTGACTATGCTTTGTTTTGCTTTGTATCTGAATGCACCATACAAACGCGTGATTACAGGTGTTGGTAGAGTTAACAGTTTTGCTCATGCTACAGGAATGTACTTGTTCAGTGTTTATTGATTTCTTTGTTGAATGATTTTCAACAATGAGATTAATCCAAATACATTTGAAAAAAAAGTATAGAACATGAAAATTATTCCTAGAACTATCCTGCACTTTATTTCTTCAACCCACTTAATGCACATTGGTAGTCAAGGACACTGGGGGGTGGAAAACCCTGATTTATGATTTATGGGGTTCTTCCCATTTAGACATGGTCTTGTTTTGCAGTACACTTCAAGTGATGAGTCCTCACAAGCACAAACATGTCATGTTAGTGTAATCATTTTTATTTTTCTCCACTTGAATTGTTTTTCTCTTGTTGATTATGTTGACATTGAATTTTGAACCTCTCAAAGATTCGTTTTTTTATATGTGGTCACTGTTACAAGTTTACCTGACTCATTTGGAAGAAACCCCTTGTGTATTTCTCTATATATCAATGTCCTATGGGAAGTTCCTGATTGTTTGGACATCCATATGTAAGATATTGTCTCTACCTAGGCTGCACTTACCCTTCCTCCCTGCTCTCACCTGCTCCATAACATCTACTATACTATACTATATACAAATGGAAAACTCACGATTTTAAGGGCAGAGCCTGATATCTTCATCTTGATATCATCTTGTTCTCAAACCAACCTAAAATGTGAAATATAGTCATTTAATGACACACGGGTGACAAATTAAAGGAAAAATTGACACCTGTAATGTGGGGATCTGTTGTGCTCTGTATCACCATTTTAACTTTGAAGAAGCATTTCCCGACTGTCCTTTCTTAAGGTCTAGTATTGGTTTAAAAACATTGCAGAAATAATTTCAGTGTCTGCTGGACGTCCTCCTTGAAGGTCATCTGATGTTCATCCTGCACTTTCTAGTGAGGACATGTTTTATATTCATTAAAACAAAACTAAATAACATTTTCACATGTGAGAAGAGTCAGAACCTATTGAAAGAAATTATCTGGGATAAGGGAAGCCTCACATGTACAACCTGTTGCTCTTAAACCCTTTTTCAATCCTAAGCCAAGTGAATCAGACACTGCTGTCATTGGATAGTCCAGACAGACGGCTTCACTGTGCATGAAATCAGACAGAATTTACACATGGATGAATATAAATGGATTAGTGTGCTTCAGAAATTTGCCAGCCTGCTAATAGTAGTCTATATGTGAAGTGTACATGTGATGTGGTTGTTACGGTTATATTCAAGTCAATTCATGAACAATTCAATTGAAATGTGCATTTGCTATAATTAGCACCAAATTGTGAACAAATTTCAGTAAGAGATCTTCTGTAAACAGAGCCACATCATAATCTGCTCATTTACAGACTTTGTTGTCATGATACAGACAGTTTTGACCGTGGAAGTTATATCAGTATTTCAACCATGTTTTGGGGGTATTTATTTACATATAACACAGTTAAGATACAAGGACTCAGCTGGTGCCCTGGAGAAAACAGCAAACATAAAATAAGAGTGAATAAAGCTAAGCTACTGGCAAAAAGATTATGGATACAAATGCTCTTTTTTTTCACTGGGTGGGCAAAAACTAACTCATCAGTAAAGCTGCTTTTGTGCCTGTGTTCATGTGACAATCTCTACATTCAGAAATAGAAATAAGTGTTCTGTTGTAGAAATAGAAAATAAAAAAACATCAGAGAAATAAGATGGACTGCTTCCATCAAGCCGTAGTCCACCAGATGAATACAAAGTAGCGCTGAGTGATCACTTTTATGTTTTATATCCTAATGAATGTGCTCTCTTCCTGCATGGCAGCACCCTAATTCATTGAATGGCTCAATCATTATTTAAAGCCTACTGTGTTTTAATGAAGGTGGTATTCTCCCAGATGAGGGAAAAATATGTTTCATCTCTCGAGGAGAGTTCCAGCGATTTTTAGAATTCATCCCTTTAAATAGCACCAGATAGGCCAAAACTGCATGTATAGATTTTCCTTTAATTTGTCACTCATTCACCTTTTAAATAGTAGAAAATGAGGAAACATGAGGTCAGTCATTTCAGGTCTACACAGTTAAAAACAAAAGAAAACCAAATGAATTTAAAAATAGATCTGTAGTGGGCAGACACACTTCTGAATGTTTCTTGTACAGCATAAAATTACTCAGAAATGAAGATGAGTCAGATTATTTCATCAAGAGAAGATGCTGAAAAGAGATTTCTATTGTTCAAATAATGTTATTATTGAGAGAGCTGCTGTTATTTTGACATGTTTGCGATGTGAAACACGTGGACGTTACATGTCATCCGACTCGTTTCTTTATTTTTATTTTTCCCACAGCAAAAATGTCTGCTCTATTTAATATGATTGATGTGACTTAGTGTGAAACGATGTGTATTTAAAGTAAAACAAACAGGTATGTACATAGTTTTATGTCATGTCACTTGTTTCACTATTTTTGAGACACCCAACAACCCCTTTGCTATTTTTTGTGTTATTTTCTATTGTAAATAGTACTTTCATCACAAAGCACTGTACTCTGTGACAGCCTGAAAATGGTGCCATATTACTGAACTTTTATTCTGTCTTTACCTAACCACGGTAATGTTACCAAGACATGGTGTGCTGTAGATGTTGCATATTTGGCCTGTGCCCTTTGATTTCTTGTTTCAGAAGCATTTTTTCCTTTAAAATAAAGATTTCTGCAAACACACAAACATCTTACAGAACTATGGAACTATGACCACTCATACATTTCTGTCTTTCAGCCCTCTAGTTTTGTATTCACATGAACAGTAGGGATGTCTAACGTCTGTCAATGAATTCTTATTGTGGACCCCTGACATTTAAAGGTGCTATACGTAGCATTTGAACAATAAAAAAACCTGTACCACATTTGATTTGTGAAGCCTGCATAATTACAGAGAACAACGTAGCCAGGATTTGACCAAGGTGCAACCTCTATGTAAGAAAAATGAAGCCACGGCTCAAAGGCCCAAATCTGTAATTCTCCAAGTGCAATGAAATAAAATCCGGTCTTTAAGTCTGGCATCATTAGCCGTGCCTGGGCCCAAACTCCACTGCAGGTCCCGAAGTCAAACGATCGCTGCGGCATCAACGAGAGTTAAAAACTGTTAAAATGATCAGCGTTGCTGCTTTACCAGGTGTAACAATTAAGTTTAACATCCAGGTATCCATGAAAACCGAATTTATTAAATTTAACGGAGTTAGAAGTTAGCAGGAAGTTAGCTCGCTAGTTTCCACCTAAACATGACATACCATGTTCTGACTGAGAGATTTCTGTTAAAATTCAAACGTACAGCTCTGTTATCACTTCCAACATAAATGAAGACAGAAAACTAAACAGCAGTGATGTTTGTAGGGTTACTGAAGTTGGGCTAGCTGGTATATAATGATATGCTATGTAGTAACTAGCTACACAGCTATGTTAGCATAAGATAAACACAGTGAAGCTGGAGGATGAACGCTAACTTTTTTCCACTCCATAAAAGTTAACGTGAGGGTTCCCGATGGTTAGGGATAAATGGAATCGCATGGCAGGATGCTGTAAACGGACCAAACTTCAGTCAGGAGAACAACTGAGATAATCCATCCACAATACCAGGTTAGTCATTAATATACTGCTGCATGGGCTGGGGTGTAGGTACAGCGTAAGGTTTTAAAAACTGAGCTTTAAAATGATTAGCGGTAATAAAAACCAAGAGAGGCCGACAGTGATCACTGACTGTTTTTAGGGGCTTGTTCAGATTAAACAGAAAAAGATACAAAGCATTAAAACATGTTAAATACACAACAGCCTTATTAAACGCAGAGTAGTTTGGACCCGGAAGCAGGATTCATCACGTCATCACTTAAAGACTGGATTGAAATGAAAGAACACCAGGGTGGTGTGTGCTTACAGGACATAATGTTCAGTGTGAGACTGCAGCCTCGTGCTGGTCCATCTGCGGCCCTCCTCTGAGTGCTCAGTGTGCTTTTCATGGGAAATCAAACACAAGAAGACTAAATGGTACCATTATAGTGTATATGTTTTCATTAAAACCTGAATGTGGAAATGTTGGTCTTGATTTTTTCTACTATAAATACATTTTATTTCTCTACAGGTAACACTGGCCATCCTCCTAATTTTGCACACTTAAAAGAAGTGTATTTTAAAAAATAATCAGAGCATGGGAACATTGTATGAACATCTTATTTTAACAAAACATCTTACTTACTCCTCAAACTAACGACGTCATTGAAAGGTTATGAATGTTATTATGAATGTCAGCTAATCGAGTTTGGAGCTTGAACTTAACCGCTGTATTTGCAAACATATTTATCTCTATTTTAAAAATGAAATTATATACTTTATTAATCTCCTGTAGGGAACTTCCTCTCTGCATTTAACCCATTCACTCAGTGAAGCAGTGGGCAGCCACCAGTCCAGCGCCCGGAGAGCAGTGCGTAGGGACGGTACCTTGCTCAGGGGTACCTCAGGGTAGCCGTTTGAACCCCCGCCCTTGCGATCATGGGGCGAACGCTCTACCCTACTGCGCTATCTCCTCCCCCAATTTAGTTAAGTAATTGTTGGGCCTTAAAGAGATAGACTCCACTGACTCAGAGACCAATCACTACTGTCAGGAGTTTTCCTGCAGTGCAACTCAGGTCGGAATAAATGACACTCAGACAGGTTTGCAAGTTAACGTGCACACGGGTGAGAGCTCAACGGAGACTCACACCCTGCAACAGTTGTCAGCCTTTATTTATACTTCAAGCATATTTGTGTAGCATGTCCTTCTCAGAGATGTACAGGAAGAGATAAAATAGAACTGTGCTGCGTGCAGGCTTCCTGTTGAGCTTGCACAGAGCGTAACTTCTCTATTTAAGCTGAATACTAAAAGAGCAAACACATCTAGATAATGAAATGTACTTTTAAGCATAAACATAATAAAATCTTTTGACAACTACAAACAAAGCAATAGTGATGTGTCGGTCGCGAACGAAACAGCTCTTAGTAGTGATGGTAAATTTGATTCTTTTTACTGAATCGAGTTTTAATGAATCACTCACCAAAGTGAATCGGGTTTTTTGAGTCATTTGATTCACTGAGTCAGTTGACCAGAGAGTGCAAAAAATGTACATTTTCACTCAAACTTAATTTGTTTCTCTTTTCATGTATATCCTACTGCTAAGATGAGTGATTCTAAAAGAAACCTATTTTATAGAGCAAAAAAAATTCTAAAGGGAACATTTATTTTGTTTATTTTTATTTTATTAGTATTTTCCTTAAATGTGTCAAATATATATTTTCTCATCTAAATGTCCACTGATCTGTGAGCCAGGGGGCAGTAATGCGCCTTAACATTGGTTGCCAACCAAGAAGAAGAAGAAGCTGTGAGCCAGGAGGGAGGGGGTGAGTGAGTCCTGAGTGATTCGCTTACTCTATGATTCAGCACAGGAGGGAGGGGGTTGGTGAGTCCTGAGTGATTCGCTTGCTCTATGATTCAGCACAGGAGGGAGGGGGTTAGTGAGTCCTGAGTGATTCGCTTACACTTACGATTCAGCACAGGAGGGAGGGGGTTAGTGAGTCCTGAGTGATTTGCTTACCCTACGATTCAGCACAGGAAGGGAGGAGGTGAGTAGCTCAAATGTGCTGTTAGCATGTTAGCAGAGCGATGCTACTGTGAACCGAGGAGCTATTGTCTTGATGTGAGCTTCTACTCAAGGTTTTTTCTTCCAGTTCAGAGCAGAAATGTTTTTGTTAAGATACTGGATGTTGTGTTTTTCTCCACAATTTTAATTATAAGCTAGATATATTGCTGCTAACAGCAACAGGGATGAGTCAGTGAGTCAGTTGGGCTTGTGAATCATGATTCATGAGTCAGTAAAGTGATTCTCGAGTATTGAACGATTCGTTCATGACTCACGCATCACTAGCTCTTAGAGCCGGATCTTTGATGTGAACGACGCGAGCCGGCTCCTTATTGCGAGCCGTGGAGTTTTTTTTTCTTTCTCTCACCCTCTCTCGCACTTTTTTCCCACTTCACTCCACATGCGAGCCTTGTGCTTTGCGCTGGGCAGAGGGGGGAGGGGCGGTAGTTACACTCGCAGTAGCACAGGAACAGAGCAGGAGGGAGAGACAGGGAAAGAGCCAGGGACAACAGCGTCACATTAGAAAGGTATAGTAATCATCCACAACTATTTTCAGTTGCGGATGATAAAGGATTCAGAAAGTTTATTCATGCAGGCCCATATGACAGAGAATATGCATGTTCTTTTTGCTTTCATATTTTAATTTATATTTAATTGTGTTGTGGTTTGCAGTGTTTTGTGTTGTTTCACTTTAAATTTGTTTAAAAGGAAAAAGCTGAAAATTTTAATAGTTAAAAGTTGAAATGTGAATAGTTGGTTTTTGTATTATATGATTTATTTATTACATTTTATGTGGAGTGAATAAATAAAAGTATATTTACGGTGGCCCCTAGAGACAAAGCACGTACAAACTTCAAAACACGTACAAACTCTAAAACACCAAAAACTCCAAAACACCTAAAAACTCCAAAACACGTAAAAACTCAGAAGCACATACAAACTCCAAAACACGTAAAAACTCAGAAGCACATAAAAACTCAGAAGCACGTACAAAACACAACAGAAGTGCTCCAGGATGCTAGGGCGCAGTGTTGAGCTTTTGTTACCTAGTGGCTACACAAGCCAAGAAGTACCAACGACCGGATTTGGTGTGTGGTAGTAACAGGTAAATGAACATTTTTTTTTAAATTATTTGAATATATATGAGTGCTTGTGTATAAATACACAAACAATACACATATGCTTTCAATTGTGTAATTTAAGTGATCTAGGTAGCTCTGTTTTGGAAGTTCAGTTAACGCTAGAAATGTGTTTTGGAGTTTGTACGTGCTTTGGAATTTGTACGTGCTTTCTGGAGTTTGTACGTGTTTTGTCTCTAGGGGCCACCGCATATATTTATATATAAACATATATAAATAAAACTACTTTGTTTTGTTTTTTTACATTAGTAATTCCTTTTGTGCATATTTTATATTATTGTTAATAATACATTAATTAAAGCAACAAAACAACCTGAAGAGACCGTTTGGAGCCGATAGAGCCGGCTCTTTTTAGTGAGCCGAGCCGAAAGAGCTGGTTCTCTAAAAAGAGCCGGAAAGCCCATCACTACAAAGCAAGACCACACAGCATTCTTTGTCTTTTACTTGCTGCAAGGGGAGTCCGGTCAGGGTCTTGTAAGCTCTTCACCTGATCTCAGCCAACTCCAAATTCCAGCCTCCCCTCACAGTCCTTTTATTGACAACCATAGTTACACAAACATCTCATTAATCATGTGACAGATAAGGCACTCACATGTGAACATGTGACATGTGAACATGTGATCATGTGATATGTGACATCATATCACATATCACACCACATATCACTGTGACCTTTCACCAACATCTCCAGTCACCTCATATATGGCGTAACCTTGCAAGTGGTTGTGCTTGCAATGGAAAATTACGAAAGACTGAAAACAAGTCTTCTAATCTTCTAATCTTAGCCTTCCTGCACAATGACAACCATATTAATCCACAATTCTCTAACATTTCCCTCCTTTTTGTCATTTTGCAAGGCACTCCTGTGTAATATACTCTCAGCCATGCACCACTTGTACATGACATTTTCAGTGCACTCATCATTTATACACAGGCGTCCGCCATGTCATCCACTTCATGTTGCTGGAACAATACATAGTTAGTAAATGTGTTAGCAACCATCTTACTTATCATCAATCTTATACATGGTAGAATGCATCCTACGAACAGGCAAAACATTGTCAACAGTCCAGGAACAGGAGCTAACACTTTCAATGCAGTTATCAAATCCAAAGCCAGCCTGTTCTGTAGGACCAACGCTCTGATGGCCACCTGCTCTTCTCCAAGGGCTTTTCCTAGGGTCTTGGTCACGTTTATGTCTCAATAGCGCATAGCGGTTGATTTCCATGTGATCTCAAACCTTTCCCAGGCCGACCCACGGAAACAGGCTTTGACCAAACTTCGCTCCAGCTCCCCAGATGCGGAACTGGTACGGCAAATCCGTCTGCACAGTCAGGCCATCTGCACTGCGTCTTCTGCGTGTATTAGGGTGATGCTAGAGTCTCTCCATGAAGAACACATGATCTGATAGTTCCACAAGAGTGCACAGGCCTCCCCACAGTGCTGGCAACGATGGGTAGGCTTTGTGTCCGCAAAGGAAGTACCAGTCTGCCAGCACTCTTGTCCCTTTGGCGAGAGTTGGGTTGAGTGGTGTCAGGGCGCTGGATAGTGCACACAACCCGACTATAACAAGTGGCACCTTCCTCGCCATTCTAAATGAATGTGGCTCTGTTGTTTTGTTCACCGGTTTGAGACTGAGACGACACTAAAAGTCGCCCGCCCTTTGTAGCCGGAGATCCACCACTACTTGGTGTTGGCTTGAAAACCCCTTCTTACAGTGGGTTTGGTGAATTCACATTGGTCTTTCTGCTATCTTTACAGCTGTGGGTGTTGTCAACAGCTCTTGGTACGGGCCTTCCCACCGTGGGCTGGATCAGAAACATTTGGCAGATTATTTGTACTCATGACTTCCTTGCTTTTTAGCATTTTTATCATCCAGTCTGTTAGTGTGTTTTCTTGCTCGGCTCTGCTATCATCACTACAAAAGACTGGTACTTTAAATGATCTGCCGTATATAATTTCAAAGGGTGTCGGACCGTTCTCTGTCGGTGTTTTACCCTGCCATTTGTTCTTTCTACCAGCCCTGTGCTTTGTGGGTCGTATGAGCAGCTGTTTTTCAGTGTTATCCCTAGATGCTGTGCCATGCACCCAATCACTTTATTCACAAAGTGTGGGCCATTGTCACTATAAATAGTCTGTGGAATCCCATGCTCTAGGATGACGTTCTTGCATATTACTTTGGCAACTGAAATGGCATCTGCTTTCCTAGTTGGGATCATTTCTACCCACTTTGAAAAGGGGCACACTATCACTAGGCAGTACTTATAGTTGTTATAGTTGGAAAGTTCTATGAAGTCCATGTGTATGACTTGGAATGGGTGACTGGGTCTAGGTAATTTCCCTCTCTTGGGTTTCAAGTTTCCCTGAGCATTGTGCTTGCAACATATTATACATGCTCTACAAATTTTTTTTGAAAAGGTATTGAGTCCTAGTGTATGAAAATGTTGTTCTACTGCTGCTACCATCCCTCCTGTTGAGACATGGCATGGCCCATGGCTCAAAATCGCAGCAGTTTTGTATAAGTTTTTAGACAGTATTGGCTTATCAGATAGATAATAAATACTATCTTCTAGGCTTGCCTCTTTGCTGCGCCACATCTGCTTTTCTGCAGTAGGCGAGCATGCCTGCATGTGTGCCAATACCTCTTGTGTGATATACAGGATTTTGTTGCTTTTTGTATTAGTAAAGTGTGAATGCCATGTGCTCCTAAGGCTGCCTCTTTTGCAGTTTTATCTGCAAAGGCATTTCCTAGTGTGACTGGGTCTTTCCCTCGGGTGTGCGCTGCACATTTACACACAGCAGCTTTGCTGGACAGTAATACTGCTTACAGCAAGTTTTGCAGTAGCTTTGCATGTTCTACAGACTTCCCTGTTGAGGTTGTCATTCCTCTCCTCGACCACTGTGCTGTGAAGAAGTGCAGTGTAGCGAATGCATACTGGCTGTTAGTGTATATTGTCACATCCTGTTTCTCTGCAGCTTTACATGGTTCTGTCAGAGCAACTATCTCTCCTGCTTGGGCAGACATGGAGTGTGCTAGCTGCCCTGCACGGATCACTTTTTCACTGTCTACTACAGCAAAGCCTGTTTTGGTCTTTCCCTCTGCAGTTTTGAAGCTTGAGTGATCGACAAACCAAACCTTTCCCTCGTCTAGCCTGCCCTTGGAAGAATATCTCAGGATATTCATCAACCACAAAAGCGGTGGCAGTGCGTGTGTTTTGTGATTTTTTCTTTTTGCTTTTGATCACTTCCTGTGCATGCCGTGCCCAATTCATACATTGAGCCACTCCATCTGTGGAGTGATTCACATTCTGTTTTCTAATAAAATCTGCAATGGGTGGGTGGAACCCATTCATTAGGGCATGTTTTAGCTGTTGTTGGTAGGCGCCAGCTGCGTCATCACTCTCTTGAAGCCCACTATGTCTTTGAATACTTCCTCTAATCTTCCTCTATACTCATGAACATCCTTCCTTTCCTTTTGTGTGCACTGTGAGATTTTGGTGTAATCTGCAACTGTTCTGAAGGTGTTTCTCAGACATTCATACACCCCATTAATTTGGCCTGTGAGTTTTGTATTCCCATAGGGCAGGGTGTTGGCACCCTCTTGTCCTGTATAAGCCCCTCTGACACGAGTCCAATTGTATGTGAGGCACCTGCTAAAGGTAGCCTCGGTTTCCTGTCCGTTTAAGCGGTACAAGGAACAAAAGTGTTTGTGTTGAGTTATGAACTCGTCAACATTAGTCAATGGGTCCCCCAGGCTTTTACAAGCTTCTGCGCACTCAGCGTCAGTCCATGGTCTATAGACATGGATGGTGCAGTTGTCATCCCCATTCACTCCGAAGTGGGGGTTAGCAACTTCTACTGTGGGGTACATGTTTACTTCATGGAAAGGGTCAGGTTTGTGGGGATAACCCCCTTCGTCATCTCCCGTTGGCGCTGAGATGCCCTTTTTCAGTTGTGTTAAATCACTTTTTTCTCATTTTCTCTCTGCAGTCTTGTCTTCAGTGGGCTCAGCGCCCCTCCTATCACTTCTCCATACTCAGCTACTAGACTCTCTGGCTGTGTCCCAATTCAGGCTATGCACGCTTGAAGTACGCATTTCAAGTGCGAGTACGTCACCGCCACGCGACGACGGCTGTCCCAATTCAAAGTGCACTTCAAATGCATACTCCAAATGCGCCGTCGATTTCCCCAAATATCAAGCGTGGTCCGGTGCACGCTTCGTGGTCTCATATATCCCACAATCCATAGCGCGACGCAGCCAGGCCAGTGCGTAATGATGTCAGCAGCTGCGGAGGAGCTTGAAACGGCGGCGGAGGACAGCAACACCCGCAAATGTAAGATATGTGTGAAGGAGCGAAACAAATGCCACGATGTAAAAGTTAATGGGAGGTTAATAGAAAATGTCAAGGTGAATCATGTCAAACCTGCCCGACCCACGTAACCGTAAATGAACAGACCCGCAAAGCTGTGAATCCTGTACCAGACCGAGGGCAGTATGAATAGACGTATCACCACTACAAGTGCAATCAACTGTACTAATATGACCCTGCCTGTGCCGCAAACAGGAATGTCAACATATACCAGGCAGGAATGTAGCTGTGTCCGCAGCACATTAAATATAAAATGCAAATGCATAAAATATAACATATACATACATTTGTTACAGTTATCACACCTGCCATGTCAAATATGTCAAAGGGGATATCTCAAAGCGCCCTGAGGCGACTTTTGTTGTGAGTCTGCCCCATCCAAACAAAACTCAATTGAATTGTATTGAAACAAAACATATGACAGAGAACCCCCGACCCCAACCTAAGGCCTGTCAAAGTAAATGTTCTGCCCCACTCAGTGCTGTCCCTTTCCCGCAATAAACAGTATTGCCTGACATTGCAGTGTGTATGTTCCACACAGCTGGAAATGCTGAACTGACGGCAAATGGAGAAATGCTAAAACAGAAGTGCAGGATGGTGGGGAATGTAATCCAATGTCACACTGCATTACAGGGACCACGGAGCAGACGGCAGACCTCATTCGACTCCGCCGTGACAATGAGCACCTGTTCACGGGTGCGAAACACTCAGCCGCAGTGGGTTGGAGGTACAGCAACAGTATGATGTCTACAAGTATTGAGGCACAAGGGACAGTGAACTGTCTGCCCTGTGGTCCCAAGCCAGTACATTCTGCTGTGGGTGCCATAAACGGAATGACCTGATATACATGTGCTCTCATATTTTGTTTGTCAGGGAAATCGTGGAGAAGATGGACCTGGCGGGGAAAATCTCCCCTGTGCAGGCAAAACGTAAATGGGAGAACCTGAAGCGGAAATACAAGGTATGTACAGTGGTAGTGGCAGATGTAACTCCACACGGAACACTGAAAGGTCACCTATGTAAACCTGCACTGTTGCTGTTGTTGCCAACTGCCACCTGTGATGTATCCTCCCCTCAGGAGTGCAAGTATCCAGCGACGGGCGAGGGTGCAAGTGGGAAGCCCACTGCCGCAACATGGCCCTGGTTTGATGCCATGGATGAGGTGCTAGGACAGAGGCCCTCCACCAGGCCACCTGTCCTAATCTCCTCCATTCAGGAGGACGCACCAGGGCCCAGTGCAGCAGTGGGCAACCCACTCCCACACCAGGAAGGGCAGGAGGATGAGGAGCCGCCTGAGGCACGGGTGGCGAAAAGGAGGAGGGACGGGGAGGATGAGCTCATTGCCCTAATAAAGGAGGACATAAGATAAGATAAGATAAGATGGCCTTTATTAGTCCCACAGGTGGGAAATTTGTTTTGTTACAGCAAAAGTGCAAAGTTATGTAGCAGAAATTAGAAAACACTGGAATGCAATAAAATACAATAAAATAAAATAAAATACTATATACAATAGAATAAAATAGAATAGAATAATATATACAATAGAATAAAATAGAAATACAAATACTATATACAACTGAGTAGGAAAATACAAAAACACAACTTCGTCAGAAGAAGAATTGCACGTATAGCAGTCTTATTGCACATGTGTGGGTTTGTGTGTTTGATCAGCTGCAAAAGTCTTTATTGTGGAGTCTGACAGCAGTGGGGAGGAAAGACCTGCGAAATCTCTCCGTCCCACACCGTGGGTGCCGCAGTCTCCCACTGAAGGAGCTGCTCAGTGCTGTCACAGTCTCATGCATGGGGTGGGAGATGTTGTCCAACAGGGATGACAGCTTAGCCACCATTCTCCTGTCACTCACCACCTCCACTGGGTCCAGAGGGCATCCTAGAACAGAGCTGGCCCTTCGGATCAGCCTGTTCAGTCTCTTCCTGTCCCCAGCAGAGATGCTGCCCCCCCAGCAGACCACACCATAAAAGATGGCTGAGGCCACCACAGAGTCATAGAAGGTCTTCAGGAGTGGGCCCTCCACTCCAAACGACCTGAGTCTCCGAAGCAGGTACAGCCTGCTCTGCCCTTTCCTGTAGAGGGCGTCTGAGTTATGAGTCCAGTCCAGTTTGTTGTTCAGATGAACACCAAGGTACCTGTAGCTGTCCACAGCCTCGATGTCCATACCTTGGATGTTCAGTGGTTGCAGTGGAGGATGCTTGTGCCTGCGGAAGTCTACCACCAGCTCCTTGGTTTTACTGGCGTTGATCTGGAGGTAGTTCAGCTGGCACCAGTCCACAAAGTCTTGAGTCAGTCCTCTGTACTCCTTGTCGTCCCCATCAGTGATGAGGCCGACTATTGCAGAGTCATCAGAGAACTTCTGCAGGAAGCACTGGGCATGGCCCAGCAATGGCAAATGGCAAATGGAGGAACGGAGAGGCGAGAGGATGGACAGGCTGATAGGCGTCCTGGAAAAGCTGGTGCAGCAGAAAAAGGACTGAGTCGTGTCCACAGACAGCCACTGTACATAGTTTAATTTTATTTATGCTGGCACCCCAACCTTTGTTTTGTACAAACATGATTATTTCATTGATTTGGCTTCTGTAAATACGAAGCAATGTACATAGGTGAACTTAATTTATGTTGTTGTGCCAACCTTTGTTCTGCACACACAAAATGATTTCAGGTCTGTAAATAAAGACAGTGGGAACATCCCAACTGTGAGTGCATGTCTGTCACAAACTACATGACACAATTTCGGGGGGGCCTGACCTATTGCATGTGACAAATTGTGGAAATGAAAGCAGTGCAACGTATAACACAACATGACTGTGGGAAATGCACTACCCACTGCGGTCCAGGATAAACCTGAGTGTCCCAGCATGCACACACATCATCAACCAGGCCTGACATGTGCCTGAGCAGGGAGTCTTGGGCAGTGCTGCTTGGTCTGCTGGACCAGGACCACAGAGATGAGGGAGGTGCCACAGGTGAGACCCCCGGTTCATATCCAGGTACTGAGTGAGGCATCCCCAGATGTTGCTCAGGCATGCTCATTCCCACTGTCCACCGCAACATCCTCCACTTGGGTCTGCAGGGCTGGTGGAACCGACAGCTGCCATGTCACTAGATTGTAATCATGGCGGTGGGAAAACGACATGGTGAAAACAAGCATGTTAAGACAGGTCTGTCATGTGAAATCCCAGCACTGTGCAGATGCACCACTAAGGGATACTTGCCTGGTGACAATAATCGTGGTCCGGGGGTACCTCCTCCAGGGCAGACACCTCAGCAGATAGCTGGTCCCGCCAGTGTGCACCACTGACTGCCTCCACACCAGTCTCCCCCTCATCTTGGACATCATCCTCGGGTTCCTCATCTGGGGCCACAATGTCACCAGCACCGATGCAGATGTTGTGCAGCACGGCACATGCTGTTATGACCTGCGACAGATGTTTAATCTTGTAAGTACAGTGCACATGCCAGGGTGTGCACTACAGTTGCCATTATGATCGGACATACAACAATGATGCTCATATTAGCGTGACATACATGTGGCACGAAGGTGTGGTGCACCTCCAGCGCTTGCAGGAAGATGACACGGAACCTTGTCTTCATCATTCCAAAGGCACGCTCTATGACAGAGCATGCCCTGGCGTGATGTGCGTTAAAGCGCTGGGCTCCCACACCGTGGACTGGCCTCTTGTAGGGGGTGATGAGGGGGAGTGGATGTTGGAGACATGGGTACCCTCCATCTGCAAGGATGAAATGCCCTGGGGGAGGGTAACGGGCCTGTCGGTACAGTGGGCTGTGGCGGAGGACCCTGGAGTCATGCACTGACCCCGGCCAGCCCACATGTGTATCGACAAAGTGGCCCTGATGGTCACATACAGCCTGCAGGATTATGGACGGGTACAACTTCCTGTTCCTGTAGCATTGACCGTCAGGGCCGCTGGGGGGCTTGATGCGGACATGGCAGCAGTCAATTGCACCAGCAGCCTTCACAAACGCCCTGTGGCCTGCCAGCTGTGCAAACCCATTGGACATGGCATCCAGGTCTTCTGGGGTCCGTGGGAGGTGGATGACCTGGTGGCGCTTGGCCACCACCACCTCTGTGACCCTGTGCACGATGCGGTGGACAGTGGAACGGGGTATTGCGAACACCCTGGACACGACCCTGTAGGCTGCTCCACTCGCCAGCCAGAAGAGGAACATGAGGGCCTCGATCGGGGCACCCCACCCATGTCTCCGTTCCTGGTTCAGTAGATTCAGCAGCGCTGTCACGGACTCCCTGCTGAGGCAGAAATCAGGCCTGGTGTCCTCATTGTTGAAGTATCTGTCCAGGACCGGGACACTCAGGTTAATCCTGCAGTACAGGGGTCTGGTCTGGTGAGAGTAAATACAGGACACGACAGACATTCTTTTATTCTGGTTATTGTTCTGATTGTTGCTGTTCTTATTTTCGCAGGCAGTGGACACTGTGCTTGTGGTGACCCAACTATCAGCCTCTGTATATTTTATGTTTTTGATGTTGTTGTTTACTGTATTTAATTTGTAACATATGTATACACACACACACGTGGCATGCCTATTTTGTATACACATCCAGTCATGCATACACTCTTATATTGTACGTATATTTATTACTCTCAGATTTGGCCATTATTATATTTTGCTTGTTCTATGTTATTGTATTTCTGCACACCTCTGCGCTTGTGGAGCTCGCACGCAGGGATTTCACTCGCATGTACTGTACCAGCTGTACCTGCACATGTGTGCTGGCTGCGGGCGCACACAGTCCTGGGACTCACATCTACACTCGCATATATCAGGGTGTTACGCTAGTACACAGGTACACATGTCATATATCTCAGGGGGGAGGCGTATCGCCATGTATTTATCACTGTACCTGCACGTGGGTGTCCCGTAGTCGCAACAGGATCATTCGTCTGTGACGGGTGGGTTGTTGGGGCTCTTCCATTAGCAGGGAAATAGCACACGCAAGGACGTGGGCTGTGTCCATGTTGCCGATCGGGGGACGTGGTACGGGCAGGCACAGCTGGTGACGCGAATTCAAAGGGTAGACCGTCCCATTTCACAAGCCTCTCACTTCCACACTTCCCGTACTTGTAGTACGCACCGTACGTAGTACGCGTAGTGTGCGTACTTCAAGCGTGCATACCCTGAATTGGGACACAGCCTCTGTTTCCTCTCTGTCTGCCTTTTCTCGCTCCTCTCTCCTTCTTTCTGCTAAGGCCCTCGCGCTATCTAACGCTTCTCTGTGTCGTTGTTGTTGCTCCAAAATAACTGCAGTGGTTTCATCCTCAGGTTTCATAACTACCGCTTGTAATGCTGCTCTCTTTGCTTTCCCTACTTCTTTCCTCTTCTGAGTCTGTTCTAGCCACAACTTAGCGACTGCTAATTGCAACTCTTTCTTCTACTTGGCTTTTCCTGTTGCACTTATAGTCAACTTTTCAACTACCATTTTACATTTTCCTTGCACTAACTTTCCTTCAAACCCATACTTCTTTTGCCACGGCCTACGTGCTGTGTGCTGCCCTGTGAATATTTTTCCACAAATTTCTCATCCCCTTCCGAGGCAGTCTTACTTGTTTTATTCCCCATTATGTTGATTTAAGTCTGCGGCGGGCAATGCACCTCACCTGAAGACTAGAACCTTAATCTACTACTTCGTGTACTTCAGCAGGCCACAGAATTCATTAGCACCGTTAGGTTTCCTTCTGTGCTGCTGCTTCCACTAGTGGAAGGGTGTCCAACTCCAGGCCGCCAGGGCTGGTGTCCTGCAGGTTTTAGATATCACCCTGGGTCAACACACCTGAATCAAATGATTAGTTCATTACCGCTCCTCTGGAGAACTTCAAGACATGTTGAGTAGGTAATTTAGCCATTTAAATCAGCTGTGTTGGATCAAGGACACATCTAAAACCTCCAGGACACCGGCCCTCGAGGCCTGGAGTTCAACACCTCTGCACTAGTGGCATTCACGGATACATTTGCTCATTCACTCTTCTAGGCCTATGATCTCCCTCACGGCGGGGTCATCACGTGAAACCTCTCAAAGCCCCTAATGGCAGAGAAACAACCCTCTTTAATGGTGGAGAAACCAAATGAACACTCTCAATGCCCCTAATGGCGGAGTAGCCAACTAAAAATCTGAGCCTGCGTGTATCCGCATGGCCGGAAAACTCTCTGGACCACTGAGCCGCACTCTCTTTACTCTGAACCTGTGCTCACCCGCATGGAGGTGCTCTCTTTTTACTTACTTTCGTGTTGCTTTTGTAAGCAGAGAGGGTCTCTGGATTCCATCAATTGATGTCCAACGAGGGGAGGTCCGACCCTATGTCCCCGGCCTGGCCACAAATTCACGTCCCAGGGCTTTCTTCAGGTGCTCCTAGGCGTCCTGGCCGTGCATGGACTTCGATGTGTCATTTCCCTCCTCGGTGGGTGGCGATTTCTTGGGATCCGGCTTGAAGGACCAAAATATGTTGGGTCTTAAAGAGACCCCACTGACTCAGAGACCAATCACTGCGAACAAATCAAGACCACACAGCGCTCTTTGTCTTTTACTTGCTCAATGGGAAGTCCGGTCAGGGTCTTAGAGTTGTAAGCTCTTCACTTGATCTCAGCCAACTCCGAATTCCAGCCTCCCCTCACAGTCCTTTTATTGACAACAGTAGTTACACAAACATCTCATTAATCATGTGACAGATAAGGCACTCAGTGATTAGCTGTGATTATGTTTCAGAGGCCCCGGGGCAGACCCAGGACACGCTGGAGAGATTATATCTCTCGGCTGGCCTGGGAACGCCTTGGTGTTCCCCTGGATAAGCTGGAGGAAGTGGCTGGGGAGAGGGAGGTCTGGGCTTCTCTGCTTGGGCTGCTGCCTCCACAACCCGGCCCCGGATAAGCGGAAGAAAATGGATGGATGGACGGATGGATGGACTGAAGAATAAATTTTTGTCCCCACCACTGCCACAAAAATAAGCCAGGAAAATCAGTAAAGACAAGAATACACCTTTTGTACATGCTCCTCTCCCTTTTGTGAGTGTGGACGCTTCCTCTCTTTACTCTTTAAATGCTTTGCTTCTTTTATTGATTTTTATGCTGATTTTTTCCCCTTTTTCCGTATGAGCTTACCTGCGATAGCTTCTGGACACTGGACACTTATAGATCATTAGGACTAAAGTGTTCTTAACAGAAACAGCAACATTTTTATAGTTACCTTATCTTCAGCGCTCTGTGTGTCTGTGGCCTACACACAGCTGAAGCCTGATTACAGTATCTGGGCACCGAACAGCCTCAATAGCCTGGAAAGGTGCTAACCGCTAGGTTAACTAGCAACAAGATGCCTTCCCTCTCCACAGCTTCCTGCAGAAGATTGCAGTACTCGAGACAAAAATTCATCGCTTAGAAGTAAACGTGGAGTAGAGCTGGGCAATATGACCCAAAATTCATATCTCGATATTTTTTAGCTGGATGGCGATATAAGATATATCTCTCGATATTTTTTTAAAGCCATAAAGTAAGAACAAAAAGAGAGTTCTTAGTCAAAGCTGTGTCCCAGATGTCACACAGGCACTTTTATTAACATACAGCATAGATGTACATGAAAAAAACTACTCAAAAATAAATTATGAGCATTTATTAAATAATGATGCTCTATAAATAAACGAAAACTATGTTGTTTTGTGCATAACAAAGAGCTCACAATTGTGCGGTCAAAATGTAAACTAAAAGACGCTGAGCATAATAACAAAGACAGATTTCACAGCTGCTCTGTTCCCAACTTCTACTGCATGACTGACAGCCTGGAGTTTGAAAGCCGCTTCGTAACCATGTCTCTGAACAGGTGCCATTTATGGTCCTTATACACACACAATACGGTAACATTACGTTGAAGCACAGTACATATTACTCAGCGAGGCTCCTCGGTAGCCGTAATGCTCCGACAATCCATCAAGCGGTGCAGCTCCGTAGCTTACCAAAGTCGAACTAAAACATTTTTTGACAGATTGCTGAGCGCTGTGTATCACATAAAATCGGTTCGCGGTCATCAAGCACAACCAGAATTCATACAAAAGGCGTGCAGTCAACTTTTGAGAAAATAAAAGGATTTCAGGCCGTGCATGGCGTTAGCGTGGCTAGCTCGTTAGCGTGGTTAGCTCATTAACACATTGACGCCGTCCAGCCCCACGCACAGGGCGATGCGCAGTAACTCATTGACGGAGATTTGCCGTGTCCATCTTGTCGCTGCCTGCAGGTGAAGTGATGGGGGAGGAGGGGGAGTTGTGTTCAGTGAAGGAGAGGCGAGGTTGAGTAACGTTGCGTAAAGACAAAAGTGGACGAAAGAGAGGCAAACTTGCGGCTCCGCAACTATAATTACAATGTAACATAGACTATATC
This sequence comes from Oreochromis niloticus, assembly GCF_001858045.2. NCBI lineage: Eukaryota > Metazoa > Chordata > Actinopteri > Cichliformes > Cichlidae > Oreochromis > Oreochromis niloticus. The sequence continues at coordinate 34,274,558 of NC_031987.2, read as the reverse complement.
GATATAAAGGATATTGTCACATCTTATATCTCGTATAAAAATATATCGATATTTTTTAAAAACTCGATATATCACCCAGCCCTAACGTGGAGGTAAATGGACTGTGTGGAAATGAAACAACCTTGCCTTTGATTCAAAACAATGGCGATGAGCAAGCTAGTACACAGCTAAGGAGGACAGATAACATGACCAAGAAAGTAGACTCTGTGCATTATAATAAATCCTCAAGCGATAATCCCCCCTTGGAGTGTCTTGGTGCAAAACCAAGACATAAATCATGTCTCCTGGAAGGTGGAGGACGTATCACAGGCAGGGCACAGCGAGCTGAAATCTCTATGACACAGAGAAGCTCTTCTACCCCTGTATACGAGAGGAAACAGGACTGGACAACCGTGAATAGGAGGGTTAACAACAAACCTCCAAAACAACTGAATGTGAAACTGCAGAACAGATTTGCTCCACTATCAAAGGACCCTGGATCTATATCGGACAACCATCCATCTAAAAGTAGCGAAGTAAGGTCTGAAAATCTGTTGAAAAGTAAAAGGCCACAGGGAAAGCTAAAGACTAGGCCTGAAACTCTGATTGTGGGTGACTCTGCCATAAAGGATGTGCGGTAAGAAGACTAAAGTCCTCTGCTTTCCTAAGGATATGGTCAACAACCTGAAGGAGAGAATTCTTCAAATTGCAGATGAATATCCAACTGTGACAAACATTGTTCTGCATACAGGGTCAAACGATGTGTCCATACAACAGTCGGAGGTTCTGAAACGGGACTTTACTGGATTATTAAATACTGTAAACTCTCTGAATGCAGCTGTATTCATCAGTGGACCTGTACCGCCCGTCAGAGGAGGAGACGAGAGATTCAGCAGGTTGTTTGCACTGAATAAATGGCTTATATCAGCATGTACTGACCACTCAGTGCATTTTATCAACAATTTTAATATTTTGGGGGAACGCAGGCATCTGTTTAAAGCAAATGGATTTAATTTTAACAAGTCAGGGGTGAAACTGTTCACCTCCAACTTGTTTTATTTCATACGTCATCCATCTGTGCTTGGTGCCAAGGCTGAGATAAACGAGGAGTTATCTCATAAAGAGGAACAAACAGTACTCCAAGAACAGACAAAGCCCAGCAGAAACCTTGAGGAGGAGCCTCATCTGCCCCCACCCCAGAAGAGCTTCAGAACGGAGAGACATCAGAGGCAAGAAGAGGGGTCCCTATTTGCCTCCAACTCTCTCAACAACACCAACAACCAGGACCAGGGACCACGACCTTCCCCAGTCCCCCAAACCCCTGACAGGCCATCACCTTCATCCCCCTCCCTTTCTCCCTCCTCCCCACACCTGAAATTCACTGAGGAGATGATGGAGCGGGTCAATGCTGGGCTCAGATCTACCCCCCAGCCCAGTCTCTTTTTGTCCCCCGAAACATTTCAATGTAAGCAGCTATCTCCTGGAAGTTTTCAGTCTTTTGAATATGTGGCTTTACAGCTGAAGGCCCCATCCAAAGTTGTGTTTCTTAATGTTTACAGGCCTCCCAAATACTGCACAGACTTTTTCAATGATCTCAGTGAACTGCTGTCTGTGATCTGTGTTGATTTCGACTGTGTAATTATTGTTGGGGATTTTAACATCCATGTGGACAACCCTCAGGACAAAGGGACTAAAGACCTGAGTAACACTCTGGGCAACTTTGGGCTGACTCAGCATGTAATAGAGGACACACTCTTGACCTACTCATCTCCAAGGGCCTGAGCATTCCAAAGGTTACTGTGTCTGATGTGGGCCTGTCTGATCATTACTGTGTTTTGTTTGAAAGTAAAATTTCAGCACACACAAATATGTCAACAGCAGTGATCACAAAACGGTGTATAACTGAATACAGTAGTGAGATCTTTAACCAGGTCTTCCCATTAACACCTGACCTGTTCAGAGGTTCAGTCAATGAGCTCGTCAATAGCTTCAATGCTAAAATGTTAAATGTAATGGACACTATTGCTCCCATTAAGGTGAAGGTTATCTCTGGAAGTAAAAAGTCTCCATGGAGAAACTCCACACTGGTAAAAAATGAAAAAAGAGAGTGTAGGAAAGCTGAGCGCAGATGGAGAAAAACAAACCTCCAGGTTCATTATGACATCTATAAAGAGAAACTTCACAATTATAATTTACAACTGAGGAGTGCAAGGAGGTCCTACTTCTCTGACATCATCACCAAAAACAGTCATAATGCTCGGGTCTTATTTTCTACAGTTGACAGGCTAACAAACCCTCCTGTGTCAGTGGCAGCTGAACTTCATTCGACCATGGCCTGCAATGACTTTGCCAAATTCTTCACAGAAAAAATCCAAAAGATTAGAAAAGCAATTGGTACATCAACAGGAGATTCAGGATATGTACTGTGTCCACCGAAAAACTGTTTAAACACCATCAAACAGTTTCACCCTATTAACAGCAAAGACCTGGAGGACATCTTAGGTCAACTGAACTCCTCTTGCTGTTTAGATGTCCTGCCAATAAGTTTTTTCAAAAAGGTCTCAAAGACTTTGGAGTCAGACCAGACCTGTTACAGATCGTCAACTTTTCTTTAATATCAGGTGTGTTTCCAGAATCACTAAAAACTGCTTTAATTAAACCTCTACTGAAAAAGGACAATCTTGACAAGACACAAATGAACAACTACAGGCCGTTCTCAAATCTCCCATTTTTAAGTAAGATCACTGAAAAAGCAGTTTCTTAAGAGATCAATTACTTCTTAAAACAGAATAACTGTTATGATGCCTTCCAGTCAGGTTTTAGACAGAACCACAGCACTGAAACCGCTCTGACCAATACAGACAGTGGAAAAATGTCAGTCATAGTTTTACTGGATCTCAGTGCAGCATTTGATACAGTTGACCACAAAATATTACTCAAACGACTGGAGAGCTGGGCAGGTCTTTCAGGAACTGTACTAAACTGGTTCAAAACATACTTAGAAAACAGGAAATACTTTGTATCAATAGGTAACTTCACATCTGAGCAGACAAGTATCACATGTGGAGTTCCCCAAGGTTCCATCTCGGGACCCCTTCTGTTTAACATTTACATGCTCCCATTGGCACAGATTATAAAGAACAACAAAATAAACTATCACAGCTATGCAGATGACACACAGATATATATCACAATGTCACCAGGAGACCGAGGCCCTGTACAGGCTCTTGGTAAATGCACTGAGGAAATTAATGACTGGTTGTGCCACAATTTTCTCCAGCTAAACAAAAACACAACTGAAGTAATAGTCTTTGGTGCCAAAGAAAAACGATTACAGGTCACCAGAGAACTTCAATCTATACACCTAAAAACCACAAACCAGGCGAGAAATTTGGGTGTAGTGATGGATGCAGACCTAAACTTAGAAAAACACATTAAGACAATAACATAATCAGCTTACTATCACCTCAAGAATATATCAAGGATAAAAGATCTGATGTCTCAACAGGACCTGGAAAAACTAGTCCATGCATTCATCTTAATTTAACTCTCCACCTAGCCAAGAGGAGCCAACATCTTTTGTATTCAAGAATCCTGGATTGTGGACATGCTAGGGCGCCCCCAGGTAAACATGTTAAAACGGTATCTATATTATTACTGGGGGTTGTCAATCTCTTGATGATAATACTTCTGGCTGGTGATGTTGAGCGTAACCCCGGACCTGTTTCAAGTCCTGTGCTACTGTTGCAGCAGCTCCCTGGGCTAACACCATCACTGCTACCTTGGCTACAGCAGCTCCCTGGGCTAACACCATCACTGCTACCCGGGCTACAGCAGCTCCCTGGGCTAACACAATCACTGCTACCTGGGCTACAGCAGCTCCCTGGGCTAACACCATCAGTGCTACCTGGGCTACAGCAGCTTCCTGGGCTAACACCATCACTGCTACCAGGGCTACAGCAGCATCCTGGTCTTACACCATCTCTGCCACCTGGGCTACAGCAGTGTCCTGCACTAACACCATCACTGCTACCAGGGCTACAGCAGCTTCCGGGACTAACATCATCACTGCCACCTGGGCTACAGCAGCCTCCTGGACTAACACCATCACTGCTACTAGGGTTACAGCAGCCTCCTGCACTAACACCATCACTACCAACAGGGCTACAGCAGCTTCCTGGGCTAACACCATCACTGCTACCGGGCTACAGCAGCCTCCTGGACTAACACCATCACTGCTACCAGGGTTACAGCAGCCTCCTGGACTAACACCATCACTGCTACCTGGGCTACAGCAGCTTCCTGGGCTAACACCATCATTGCAGGTCCCGATTACAACTAAACCTAGTAAGTCAACACAACCTATCATACCCATGGGTATACAGAGGAACCCTGTGTTTAAAAAGCATCGATCGTTTAAGTTATTTCGTACTCTTAATCAAGCTAGGACTATATGGGATCCACAGTGTAAAGGCAAAGGGCTCCTAGGTGGCCATCTGAACATACGCAGCATGGCCCCCAAGAGGGAACAACTGGAACATCTTCTCATTAATTCAGATGTTGATTTCATGGGACTTTCGGAAACTTGGCTCAAACCCTCTTCTCCACAAGCCCTTGTAACTCTACAAGGCTACCATGTCTTCAGAAAAGATAGGCATCAAGGAAAGGGGGGAGGGGTGTTATTGTATATGAAGGACTCTCTTAAATGTACACAAATAATCTGGCCCAATGAAATCTCTGTTGAATGTGTTGGAGTTAAAGTGTCACTCTCAGCAGAAATGTCATTTACTGTTTTATATCTTTATCGCCCACCTTTGGCAAAAGTAGATTTTTATGACCAATTCAAGGCACTTCTGAATTCTTGCGACTTCAACAATGAACTTATCCTAATGGGAGACTTAAATGTAAATTGGGATAACAAAAGCGACAGAAAGAAACTAAAAGAAATTACAGATAATTTTGGTTTAAAACAAATGATCAATGATCCCACTAGAATAACAAATCGCTCTAGAACTCTAATAGACCTGGTGTTTTCTAACAAACCGGATAGAATGATAAAAACATATAACTTTTTGACTGGCTTGTCTGACCACAATGCAATATTCTTCTCTAGAAAGCTGACTAAAAAGTGACTGAGATGTGTCAGTAAAAGCATGAATATAAAAAAAACATTTATTCCAAATAGTCAAGAGCAACATTTAATGGCAGCTCTAAATAATTTTGATTGGACTAGCATACTATCCTATGATGACAGTAATAAATGTTGTGATCTATTATACTCTGCTATTAAAGGGGTCTTGTCACAGTTTCAGAAAGAGAGACATTTAAAGAAACGAGTTTATTCCTTGCCTTGGACTAATACTAAGTGTAAACAGCTTATGAGACTCAGAGACCAGTTACTTAAAAAATCGTTACAACCTGGATTAAATACTGATCGATTAAATTTTATATCTGCAAGGAATAAAGTCACACAAACTTTGAGAATGGCAAAAGCAAATTTTTTCATGACTGTAATTAATAGTGCCAAAGGAAACTGTAAGCTAATTTGGGAAAATATTAACAAACTCCTTGGTAACAGTAAGGATAATGCTGATACAGACCTTGAACTTAAATTTGCCAATGAATTGGTATCAGAGCCTCTCAGCCTAGCTACTAAATTAAATGATTTTTTCCAAAGTACCATTAATGAAATTGCACAATTGTTTTCTAATTCTTGTGACCCTCAACAAAATATTGGGAATACCGACACCAAAGAGGATGTTTCTTCTCCAGATTCAAAGTTCAATATTCAGAAAATTACAGAAAATGAAGTAGAAAATTTAATCTCTAAATTAAGAAGTTCTAAAGCAAGGGATGAGTTTGGATTTGATACCAATTTCTTGAAGCATTATAAATCTTGTTTTTTTGGTGCCTGTGACCCATCTTATTAATTTATCAATCATGCAGGCAGTTGTTCCCCTGAGTTGGAAGGTGGCAAAAGTTACACAAATTTATAAATCGGGTGATAAAACAGACCCTGCTAATTATCGACCTATTAGCATACTCCCTATCTTTTCAAAGACAGCAGAAAAGTGGGTTGCTAATTCTATCATCAAACATCTTAATGACTCCAATCTGGGTTTGCACCCTATGCAATTCGGATTTCGCACTCTTTATTCAACTGAAACGGCTGTCTGTGTTTTTGTTGAGAGAGTGAAATCTTACTTAGACAAGAGCAGTTATGTTGCGGCTGTTTTTCTTGATTTCAAGCGTGCGTTTGACACTGTGAATCATCTTAAGCTCTTGTCTAGACTGTCAACATTTAACTTTAGTAATCACACTGTTAAATGGATACAGTCATATCTATCAGATAGAAAACAATGCATGCAAATAAAGAATAGCAAGTCACCCTATCTTTACTGTACGCAAGGTGTCCCCCAGGGTTCAATTCTAGGCCCCCTGTTATTTTCACTTTATGTAAATGACTTGTCTAATGTGTACAAAAATGTGGATACGATTATGTATGCTGATGATACTAAGTTTTACACAAGCCAAAACTGCTGATGATGCAGCCCATCAGCTTTCACTGGCATTACATGATTTACAAAAATGGCTGAATGACTCATGCCTGTGCCTTAATTTTAAAAAGACCGTATCAATGTTTTTTAGTAAACCTAAAACAACCGTGGCTGCAGTAAAAGTTTGCTTGGGTGCACAAGAACTAATTAATGTTGAGGAATTTAAGTATTTGGGAGTGCTACTAGACTCTAAATTATCCTTTAAAAAACACGTTAAAAAAGTAGTGAAAACTGTAAATGTTAATATACAGAACTTTAGACGTATCCGCACATCATTAACAGACACAGCAACGATTACATTCCTGCACTCTATGATACTGGCTCATATTGAATATTGTATTACAAGTTGGTCCTATACGAGCTCTGCTGCTATTGGGCCAATCGAAGTATGCTACAAAAGAGCATTGAAAATATTAGATAAAAAACCTTTTTCATATCACCATTGTCAAATTTTAGATAAATACAAGTGAATCGTTACCTTATCGTGGTGGAGGGGTTTGTGTGTCCCAGGGATCCCAGGGGCTATGTTGTCTGGGGGCTTTTGCCCCCTGGTAGGGTCTCCCATGGCAAATTGGTCCTGGGTGAGGGACTAGACAAAGAGCGATTCAGAAGACCCTTATGAAGAAAACATCGAGGGAACAGTTTACCCTGCCCGGGATAGGGTTACCAGGGCCCCGCCCTGGAGCCAGGCCCGGGGAGGGTGCCCGAGGGCGAGCGTCTGGTGGCCGGGCCTTAGTCCATGGGGCCCGGCCGGGCACAGCCCGAAGAGGAGACATGGGCCCATCCTCCCGCAGGCCCACCACCCGCAGGAGGCGCCATAGGGGTCGGGTGCATTGTGTGCTGGGCGGCGGCCAGGAGCGGAGGCCCTGGCGGACTGATCCCCGGCTGCCAAGTCTGGCAATAGGGACATGGAATGTCACGTCTCTGGTGGGGAAGGAGCCTGAGTTAGTGCGTGAGGTTGAGAGGTACCGGCTAGATATAGTCGGGCTCACCTCTACGCATGGCTTGGGCTCTGGAGCCAGTCTCCTGGAGAGGGGCTGGACTCTGTCTCAGTCTGGAGTTGCCCCTGGTGAGAGGCGGCGGGCTGGGGTGGGTATTCTAATATCCCTCAGCTTGCTGCCGGTACATTGGGGTTTTTCCCGGTGGATGAGAGGGTTTGTTCCCTGCGCCTTAGGGTCGGGGAACGGGTCCTGACTGTCATCTGCGCTTATGCGCCGAGTGGCAGTTCAGAGTACCCAGCCTTCTTAGAGTCCCTGGGGGGGTGCTGGAAGGTGCCCCACCTGGAGACTCTGTTGTCCTGCTGGGAGACTTCAATGCTCACCTGGGTAACAACAGCGAGACCTGGAGGGGCATGATTTGGAGGAACGGCCTCCCTGATCTGAATCCGAGCGGTGTTTTGTTATTGGACTTCTGTGCAAATCACAGTTTGGCCATAACGAACACCTTGTTTGAACATAAGAGTGTCCATAAGTGCACGTGGCACCAGGACGCTCTAGGCCGCAGGTCGATGATCGATTTTGTAATCGTATCACCAGACCTGCGACCATATGTTCTGGACACTCGGGTAAAGAGAGGGGGTGAGCTGTCAACTGATCACCACCTGGTGGTGAGTTGGATCAGGTGGCGGGGGAGGACGCTGGACAGACCCGGTGCACCTAAACGCGTAGTGAGGGTGTGCTGGGAACGTCTAGCAGAGGCCCCAGTCCACGAGATCTTCAACGCACACCTCCGGCAGAGCTTCAACAGCATTCCGAGGGAGACTGGGGACATTGAGTCCGAATGGACCATGTTCAGCGTCTCCATTGCCGAAGCTGCTGCATTGAGCTGCGGCCGCAAGGTGGTTGGTGCCTGCCGTGGTGGTAATCCCCAAACCAAATGGTGGACACCAGAGGTGAAGGGAGCCACCAAGCTGAAGAAGGAGTCCTATCGGGCTTGGTTAGCCTGTGGGACTCCAGAGGCAGCCGACAGGTATCGACAGGCCAAGCGGAATGCGGCTCGGGCAGTGGCTGAAGCAAAAACTCGGGTGTGGGAGGAGTTCGGAGAGGCCATGGAAAAAGACTTTCTGACTGCCTCGAAGAGATTCTGGCAAACCGTCAGGCGTCTCAGGAGGGGAAAGCGGTGCTCTACCTGCACTGTGTATAGTGCTGGCGGAGCGCTGCTGACGTCGACTGAAAAAATTGTCAGGCGGTGGAAGGAATACTTCGAGGACCTCCTTAATCCCACTGACACGTCTTCCGAGGAGGAAGCAGAGTCTGGGGATGAGGGGAATGACCCGCCAATTTCCGGGGGTGAGGTCACTGAGGCAGTTAAACAACTCCTTGGTGGCAGAGCCCCTGGTGTTGATGAAGTCCGCCCCGAGTTCCTGAAGGCTCTGGATGTTGTAGGGCTGTCCTGGTTGACACGCCTCTACAATGTTGCGTGGAGATCAGGGGCAGTACCCCTGGACTGGCAGACCGGGGTGGTGGTCCCCATCTTTAAGAAGGGACACCGGAGGGTGTGTTCCAACTACAGGGGGATCACACTCCTCAGCCTCCCTGGGAAAGTCTATGCCAGGGTGCTGGAAAGGAGAGTTCGTCCGTTAGTCGAACCTCGGATACAGGAGGAGCAATGCGGTTTTCGTCCTGGTCGCGGAACACTGGACCAGCTCTTTATCCTCTCAAGGATACTTGAGGGTGCATGGGAGTTTGCCCAACCAGTCTACATGTGTTTTGTGGACTTGGAGAAGGCATTCGACCGTGTCCCTCGGGGTGTCCTGTGGGAGGTGTTGCGGGAGTATGGGGTGTCTGGCCCATTGCTACGGGCCATTCGATCCCTATACAACCGTTGCAAGAGTTTGGTTCGCATTGCCGGCAATAAGTCAGACTCGTTCCCAGTGGGTGATGGGCTCCGCCAGGGCTGCCCTTTGTCACCGGTTCTGTTCATAATTTTTATGGACAGGATTTCTAGGCGCAGCCAAGTGGCGGAGGGCTTTCACTTCGGTGGCCTCAGAACCTCATCTCTGCTTTTTGCGGATGATGTGGTTCTGTTGGCTTCATCAGGTGAGGGCCTCCAGCTCGCACTGGAGTGGTTCGCAGCCGAGTGTGAAGCAGCGGGAATGAGGATCAGCACCTCCAAATCTGAGGCCATGGTTCTCAGCCGGAAAAGGGTGGAGTGCCCACTCCGGGTCGGGGATGAGTTCCTGCCCCAAGTGGAGGAGTTCAAGTATCTCGGGGTCTTGTTCGCGAGTGATGGGAGAAGGGAGCCGGAGATCGACAGACGGATTGGTGCTGCGGCTGCAGTGATGCGGACACTGCACCGGTCCGTCGTGGTGAAGAGGGAGCTGAGTGTAAAAGCGAAGCTCTCAATTTACCGGTCGATCTACGTCCCTACCCTCACCTATGGCCACGAGCTGTGGGTAGTGACTGAAAGAACGAGATCGCGGATACAAGCAGCAGAAATGAGCTTCCTCCGAAGGGTGGCTGGCCTCTCCCTTAGAGATAGGGTGAGAGGTTCGGCCATCCGGGAGGGGCTCAGAGTAGAGCTGCTGCTCCTCCACATCGAAAGGAGCCAGTTGAGGTGGTTCGGGCATCTGACAAGGATGCCTCCTGGGCGCCTCCTGAGTGAGGTGTTCCGGGCATGTCCCACCGGGAGGAGGCCCCGGGGCAGACCCAGGACACGCTGGAGAGATTATATCTCTCGGCTGGCCTGGGAACGCCTTGGTGTTCCCCCGGATAAGCTGGAGGAGGTGGCTGGGGAGAGGGAGGTCTGGGCTTCTCTGCTTAGGCTGCTGCCCCCGCGACCCGGCCTCGGATAAAGCAGATGAAGATGGATGGATGGATGGATGGATGGATGGATGGACAAGTTTTTAAATTTTACTAATTTCAAATTATTTAAATCTACCTGTCTAATATACAAAGTTATACACTGTCTGGCACCTTCACCAATGAGTGATTTTATTAAACAAAAGTCTAGCAGTGTTGCCGGGTCTCGACTGACTTGAGCCACTGTTAGAGGTGATTGTGAATTGACATTCAGGCGGACCACCTTTTCACAGAATGCTCTGTCATATCAGGGAGTGAGCTTCTGGAATAGTCTTCCACTGTCAGTGAGGGAAAGTACAAGTCTACCCATCTTTAAGAGTCACTCAAAAGGGCGGCTGAGGGACACACAAACATGTGATCATGTTTAATAATCATGCTCTATATTGGACGGGAAAAAGAGTTAGTGTATTACAAAAAGGGAAACAACTGTTAGTGTAATGGGTGAGCGCAATATCACGACAGTCAGGGCATGTGCAATACTGGGGTTTGTGCAATATAATTAATGTGTTTCCGTTATTGTTCAATTCAATTCAATTCAATTCAATTTTATTTATATAGCGCCAAATCACAACAAAAGTCGCCTCAAGGCGCTTTATATTGTACAGTAGATAGCACAATAATAAATACAGAGAAAAACCCAACAATCATATGACCCCCTATGAGCAAGCACTTTGGCGACAGTGGGAAGGAAAAACTCCCTTTTAACAGGAAGAAACCTCCGGCAGAACCAGGCTCAGGGAGGGGCGGCCATCTGCTGCGACCGGTTGGGGTGAAAGAAGGAAAACAGGATGAAAGACATGCTGTGGAAGAGAGACAGAGATTAATAACAGATATGATTCGATGCAGAGAGGTCTATTGTTATCTATACTGTCCTCTGTATCCACTCTTCTTGTCATTGTTTGTTCTAGTATAATGTTATGACTGTTTTTGTCCTTGTCACATGACCTGTAAATAATGTCTCTGTATGTTTTTACTAACTTGTGTTTAACACCAACCTGCCAGAGGGTCTGCAGATGGAAATTAGTCCAAGGCTATAATCTGGCATATTTACATTTGTTAAAATGTTCATTAATATGTATTTCCCCTCTTTCTAAAAATAAAATAAATAAATAAATAAATAAATCTTTAGTAGGCTTGATTACTGTAACAGCATCTTTACAGGTCTACCTAAAAAATCAGTCAGACAACTACAGCTCATTCAGAACTCTGCTGCTCGAGTCCACACTAAGACCAAAAAAGTGGACCACATCAGTCCAGCTCTGAGGTCTTTACACTGGCTGCCTGTCCGTCAGAGGATAGACTTTAAAGTTCTGATGCTGGTCTATAAAGCTCTGAATGGTTTAGGACCGAAATACATCAGTGACCTCCTGACCCAGTATGAACCTTCCAGATCCCTCAGGTCATCTGGATCTGGTCTGTTATCAGTCCCCAGAGTCAGAACCAGACACGGAGAAGCTGCATTCAGCTTTTATGCTCCATATATCTGGAACAAACTCCCAGAAAGCCTCAGATCAGCTGAAACACTCAGTTTATTTAAATCCAGGTTGAAGACTCACCTATTCTCAGCTGCATTTGAATAAAACACCAAATCCACACTTTTAAGCTTAAATTTCAAAACTTACATTTTAACTACTTATTTTATCTACTGTTCTGATTTTATCTACTGTTTTTTTTTAATCAATTTTAAATCATGCTTTTTAATTGTTTTTGTTTTTTAATGTCTCTGTAAAGCACTTTGAATCACCTTGTTGTTGAATTGTGCTATATAAATAAACTTGCCTTGCCTTTTGTAGACCTCCCATTAAATCACACATATGAGTATCTGAAATCATTTACACACTGAAATGCCTGAATACACATTTTTCAATATACAAATGCAGAATCAGTTAAAAGTTTGAAAACACCATTTTAACCATTATTACTGCTACAGCGGAGATCCAAACTGATGACATCAGAATTATGAAATAACATGGACTTGTGCTGGAAGAAACTGAGAGCAAACAAGGAAAAAGCTCATTCTGCATATTATATTCTTCACCGTGATCGCAGTGCTCTGACAGCATTGTACAATCTCTGGTGGTGAGTTAGTCGATTGCCCTTTATGTGGACATGTGTCATTTCTTGGATGCTACACAGGATGAATGATGCAGTAGATACTACAACTCCAGTTCAAATAAAGTTAGTCTGCTGTGTAAAATGGAAATAAAAACTGAATGTGATGGTCTGCAGATCTCATAAACTCATATTTTATACACAATAGAACACAGAAAGCATACAAAATGTTTAAACTTTTAATAAACATAAGGTCATTTTGAATTTGATGGAAACAAAATGTCTCAAAAAATGTCCATTACTGTTCAGCATCTCTCTCCTCTTAACTACAGTTCGTAAAGGTTTGCGAGCTGAGGAGACCAGTTGTTGGATTCATTTTGAGACCGGAATGTTGTTTATTTCTTAAAAAAATGTTCTTGTCGTGGCCAGGAGGATCAGCTGTCTCTGTCTTTCTCTCTCTCTCTCTCCTCCTCTCTCTCTCGCCGGGGCGGAACTCATTGTGGGTTCACGCCCTCGGCCCACGCCCTTCGGAGAAGGAAACACCTGATCCTCATCAAGGTGACCAGCATTTAAGCCAGGCAGAGACTGCTGTCGTGTGAGTGGATTGTTTGGAGAACGTGCTTTAACCCTGGATTTCCCTGCAGCCCCGTCTCTCACCCTTTGTACATAGCACTTCCCCCGCACCTTTTTGTATATACACCAGGTGGACTTAACAGCTCTTAGTGGTCAGTGTCTCCCAAACATCACATTACAGAGCCTGTTTCTTTAACTCTTTCTGGAAATCATTCTGAAACTATACAGTTATGTGTTCAAAGCTCCCCTCTAGTCCTAGGCTACCCCTGGCAGCGTCAACATAACCCAGTCCTCGATTGGAGAAAGGAGAGCATCATGGGGTGGGGGGAGGAGTGCCATATGTCCTGTCTAAAGGCCCCTCCCGTGGACCCTCTAAGCAATTCCCTGCTCTCCGAGCCTCCTGATCTTTCCTCCGTGCCACCCGTCTACCATGACCTCAGACTGTTTTTTTGCAAAGATAGAGCGCACTCGCTGCCTCCTCACTGGCCATACGACTGCAGGATTGACCTTCTCCCGGGCGCACCACTCCCTACCAGCCGTTTATACAGCCTTCGCAGCCTGAACGTGAAAGTATGGAGAAGTACATTAATGAGTCACTTGCTGCAGGTTTAATTCACCCCTCATCTTCCCCAGTGGCCGCTGGTTTCTTTTTTGTTACGAAGAAAGACAAGAGTCTACGGCCCTGCATTGATTATAGAAGCCTTAACAACATTACGGTTAAGAACAAATATCCCCTCCCGCTGTTGAATTCCGCTTTCGAGCTTCTCCAGGGGGCCACAATCTTCACTAAGTTAGACCTGCAAAATGCCTATCATGTGGTCAGGATAAGGGAGGAGGATGAGTGGAAAACGGCGTTTAACACCCATCTCGGCCATTTTGAATATGTTGTCATGCCGTTTGGTCTCACCAATGCTCCAGCTGTTTTTCAGGCTCTGGTAAACGACGTGCTCCGGGACTTCATCAACCACTTCGTCTTTGTTTACCTGGATGACATCCTCATCTTTTCACGCTCACCGAACACGAACGCCATGTCAGACAGGTCTTACAACATCTCCTTGAGAACCATCTCTTTGTTAAGGAAGAGAAGTGTGAGTTCCACGTAACCACGGTCTCCTTTCTGGGCTACATCGTTGAGTAAGGTAATCTCAGAGCCAACCCTGCTAAAGTTAAAGCCGTCATTACCTGGCCTACCCCTTCTAATCGCAAGCAGCTCCAAAGCTTTCTGGGTTTTGCTAACTTTTACCGTCGTTTCATTCATGACTACAGTAAGCTTGCTTTGCCAGTTCTGACTGTCCACCTTAACTAACCTGGAAACTGTGAGGAATTGAGGTGTTATTTTTCTGCCATTTTTATTATTTCATTTTACTATTTCTAGTTTCATTATTTTGTTATTGCTATTGCATCATAATCATATAACAAGCATCTGCATTGAAGCATTTAGTAATAGTGATATTGCATTTAGATGTTTAAACATATTGGCACCCAATTAAGTTTTTATTACAGGTGCAGTTAGAACCACTTTAAACTGTTGAGTTGGATTCATAATCTTAAATGTTTATATGCAGACGGCATGGTGAAAGAAAAGGCCCCACGCAGAGTAACTCTGTGCCAAAATAAGACAGGAAGTTACATGTTTTTTTGAAGTTACATGCTTTGCAGGAAGTGAAACCAAAACCAGAGTCTGAGTGAAAGTTATTCTGAGGAGCTAGTCGGCAGGTGAAATGGGGTGCGATTGTGGTTAGCACATAGACATACACGTAACCACACACACACACACACACACTTAGTTAGAGGGATCATTTATAGGGGAAAGTTTAAATTGTTTTGCTTGGGGTTGCTGTTAGACTATATTAGGAGGAGCGAACATATTGGCAACTTTTGAAACTGTTGAAACTTCTGTTATGAAAATGATTATAATCCTTTATACATAATTGCATTTTGTGCTTATTAAAGAGCTGTCGCTCCTTGGTCAAGTGAGGGTCAAAAACTTTTGGTTGGCGTTATGACCAGCCAATCTACTGTGAGTTTGACTGGAGCTGTGGAAGGATCGCAACACACGCTTACAAGACATGTATATCAGGTTATTTTTATGATCTTTTATTTGTTTACATTCTTTGATTAAGTTTTAAGTAGTACCATTTAAGTAAGACATTTATTCAATATATTACACATCAGTTTCAGTTGTGTATGTGCTGGCCTTTGTCTGGGGAGAAGGTGAGAGGTGAGACAAAGTGCAGCTGCGGTGATGACATAACCACATACATACACATAGTAGTAGGCCCATTTTGTGGTAAAGAGTTCAGATTTAATTCTGCTATACCTGTAAGAGTGCCGGCGGACGTGACCAAGCTGTTTCAGGAAACCGATCTGCTGGTTCCAGCGATAAGCGACAGTGGTGTGGGGGACAACATCTGCATGGAGGCGAAGACGCGATGTTCTTTTAATTGTGTCTCAAGTTGTCAAATAGAACATTTGTGGTTTTGTGATGACGCAATGAGGGGGCGTCACAAAATATACTCTGATGCATATAAAACTGTAGTTTGATGTTTGGAGGATGAGATTGTGGGGCTCTCTGCTTACGGAGTCAGCTCATTCTCCCATGCGTGTCTTTTCATTAAAAATCATCGTCTTTACCTTTTGGACCAGTGTGGTTACTTGCATTCCGCCTGTGTTTCCTTCCCTATATTTTTGAACCTTAACAAAACCAAAGAGAATCTTTGGAGTGTTGTCAGGAAGGAGACCACAAACAACTGACATAAGTCTGATTTCTAAGTAACCTTTGAAATGGTGGACCACAATGCATTGCCAACACCAGACAGAATGTAATGAATCCATTTACTTGAGTACTTTACTAAAATAAAGGTTTAATGTGCTATATGATGCTAATTTCTGCCTTTATTATATTTTGAGTGCAAATATTATATTTGAGTTTTTCAGTATTTTGCAGATTCGTTGCATTATTAGCTCAAACTACACTTTGAACATAAAGAAGTGTTGTAAATTCTTTTTCATCGAGCTTAGAAAAGTCTGTTACAATAAATGACCGTGAATTTTTTTCATATTATATTTATTTATTTATTTTGGCAAAGGAACAATGTTATAAGACAAAGACAAACAAAGAAGAAGACAGGACAGACAGTTGGGTAATGACATAAAAAAGAATAATGGAAAATCTCTAGTAACAAACATTATCTTAATGTATATGTCTAATTTTCCATGTGAAACTCTTGGATTTAATGTTGAAAAGTATCAAAAACATCATCTTGAAATAAATGTGGAAGCTTGGTTAATGGTTGTTAATGATTATAAGATCTGGGTTATTGGCGACCTCAGGGATAGAGTGACTGTGGAATTAGTCATTCATTTGAACTGATTTCCACAAAGCTGTCAGAGGTGCAGCTGCTAGAAGCATTGATGTAGTAGTACTATGGTATAGGACAACATCCCACATTAGATATATTTGTCTGAATTTTGGATTTGGGCATTACTGTTTTCTGATTAAGACAGATGTTACAGATGTTAACACATTCTGGGTATTAGAAACAGTCTTTGGACATTTTGCGTTTGCAGCTTCCTGTTTTCCTTTTAAATCTGCAGTTTAATGCTAAGTGATCTGGAGGTCTCATGAGAGGAGAGAAAGTGCACAAGTATGACACACAAAGCGAGTGCTCAGGTAAAAGGTTGCTATGTGTTTGTTGGTAACACTAATAGGTATGACCCAGGTCATAATTTCGTGTGTTGTATTTGTTCCTCCACACCCTGAGGTGATGGTCTTCATTTTTCCTGCTGTTTTTTGCTTATGTAAGTTCCAGATGGAAGCTGACCATTGGTTGGAGACTGAATGGGACAGCTTTCAATTGGGACTTAAATTAGGAGAATAGAGCTGTTTTGGCTGTGCCCACTCAGATGTTTTCTACCCAAAATGAAAATAAACTATTAATTTTTTGAAACTGCAAATTCTGCTGTCTTGAGGTGACTTTTGTTGTGATTTGGCGCTATATAAATAAAATTGAATTGAATTGAATTGAATTGAATTGAATTGCTGTAGCATGGGCCATTCTGTGGTCCATTTGTTGGCCACGGTTCAGGACATTTTGGATTGTCCTGTGCCGAGGAAACATCAACAACTCCGTGGGTTTCTGAGTATGTATGGCTACTTCTCTGGCTTCTTTGTGGTAGCTAAGTTAGTTGTTTCTT
The DNA here is from genome assembly GCF_001858045.2 of Oreochromis niloticus. NCBI lineage: Eukaryota > Metazoa > Chordata > Actinopteri > Cichliformes > Cichlidae > Oreochromis > Oreochromis niloticus. Next base: position 34,257,400 of record NC_031987.2, on the reverse strand, counting down.
ATGTAGAATTGGCTGTGCCCACCCAGACGTTTTCTATTTTCTAGTTTCAAAAGGAAAATAAACTATTTTGCTGTTGAAACTGCAAATCCTGCTGTGGCACTGGTCCTTCCTTGGGAGCAGGGAGAATGGGAGTCATTGGGCAATGGAAGAACTGTTACGGTTTGACAAGAGGACTCAAACGCAGGACAAGGTTAGATGCACAGAGGACTGGAGAGACAAGGTTTCACTTGCGACACATGGAACACATTGTGAATCATTTCAGATGGACAGAAACAGGGTTAATGAGAGCGTCAATCTCAAATTGGCCGATGAAGGTGGGAGACAGTTTTTGGATTCCGACCTGAGTGGGACGAACTTGGTTGACAGCCAAACCTTTTGTCCGGGTGCGTAGGTAGGTGCTGGAGTCCGATGGCTGTCCGCCAGACGCTTATTTCGGTCCGCTGTGCGGAGAAGGGTGGCTCGGGTGGCTCTCCAGGCACACCGACACCTCTGGAGATGCTGCTGGACAAAAAGCACAAATCGCTCACCTTCGATGACTGGGAACAGAGGTGGATGATAGCCCAGGGACGCCTCGAAGGGAGACACTCCGGTGGCCGAGGAGGTGAGGCTGTTGTGAGCATACATGGGAGTTGACCTCTCCAGGTAGTCTGATTGGTGGACGCCAAGCATCGGAGAGCCGCCTCAAGCTCCTGATTGGCCCGCTCTGTTTGGCCGTTAGTGTGAGGATGGAAAACAGAGGAGAAACTGACCTGGGCTCCGAGGGTGTTACAGAATTCCTTTCAGACACGTGACGTGAACTGCGGACCCCTGTCAGAAACGATGTCCGCGGGGATTCCATGGAAGCGGAAAACATGGTTAGTCAGGAGCCGGGGGGTCTCCAGAGCCGTGGGGAGCTTAGGGAGGGCGACAAAGTGAACAGCTTTAGAAAATCGATCGAGAATCGTGAAAAGGACTGAGTTACCTGACGAGGTTGGCAGGCCAGTGCGGAAGTCAATAGCGATGTGCGACCAGGGGTGGCTTGGCGTAGGTAGTGGTTGGAGTAGGCCGGAAGATGGTTGATGGACATTCTTGTTTTGAGTGCAGATCTGACAGGCGGCAATATATTCTCAGACATCTTTAGCGAGTGAGGGCCACCAGGTGAAGCGCTGAAGGAAGGTAATGGTGCAGTGAACCCCAGGGTGGCAGGTGAACCTGGCTGTATGAGCCCAAAGAAGCACTCGTGATCTCACCGAGGAGGAGGGGACAAAGAGTAACCCCGGAGGGCCCGTTTCCGTTCGCTGAGCCTCCCTAATGGCAGATTCGATCTCCCAGGTCAGGGTCCCAATAACACACATAGGAGGGAGAATGGGAGTTCCTGAGCTGTGTCCTCGGTCCGTCCATACCACGAATGGCTGGGCAGCGCCCTCCAACCAGTGGCACCACTCCTCCAGGGCGAGCTTGATGGCTAGCAGTTCTCTGTCTCCTATGTCATAATTTCTCTCTGCGGGGGAGAGACGGTGAGAGAAGTAAGCACAAGAGTGAAGCTTACCACTTTGTAAATAACTCATGAAAGAATAAAGTTACGTTGAAACCAAGCACACCATTGTTTTTCTTGTGACATTACCAATAAGTTTGATGTGTCACATGGCCCTCTTCCTATTGAAAAAACAAAAGTTGTATTCAAGATGGCCGACTTCTAAATGGCCACCATGGTCAGCACCCATCTTGAGGAGTTTGCCCCCTCACATATACTAATGTGCCACAAACAGGACTTTAATATCACCAACCATTCCCATTTTATTACGCTGTATAAATAAATGACCCACCCTGTACAACAGCCTAGCTGTTACACACAGTTTTATCCACTAGGTGGTGCTAGCTCACAGTGAGAGTTTCCAGCAGCTGGGACTGTTAATGTGATGTGTTTGAGGATGAGAGGCAGAGATTGGCAGGAAAATAAGAAGAGATGGTGGACGAGGCAAAGTGGTTCAAGATCTGTGCACGATCATGAAGTGTATGCCTTCCTCATGCTTTACACTGAATATTATCCCCAGAATTTAGCCTTACAGTACATGTTTGTTTGTTACATGTATGTTCATTAGTTATATATATGTATGGGGGTAATTAGTAGCATTTTAGGAAACACCTGACCCTTACAGACAGGGGATCCACAGGCTCTGTAATGCTGTGGTTTAGCTCTACCTGCACATACAGTGTTCCCATACAAATCTTTATATATAATTCCAAATCTATCAGCATGTTACACAGTGCTCTCCGTCTCCATTGTCTGAAATGTAATGAAATTTAGCCCAAATATATAATTTTGTTCATGGAAGAATTGTAGAGATATATCAGAAATATACATACTGCTGTTGATTTCATCACTTAGAAAGAAACATGTTTTTAAGTTTTAAGGGAAATGAACATTCAAACAGAAGACAGGGTGTGAAATATAACTGATGAAGATGGAGGGTGAGGCAGACAATGCATGCAACAAGAGTACACTACCAATACTGTCACCTGATATCAGGTGTGTGTGTCAGGGCAGATCTAGGTACGTTTGCAGACAAGAACTTGAATAATTATAAGATCAGCTTTTATTCATAGTGTGGTCACTTCGAAGAAGAAAGGCCAAACACAACAGTGCCATATTAGCGCTTTATAGAGTTCATACCAGCGTGGTGAGTAAATCTGACACGTCTTTCCACATCCAGCAGAGACACATACGGTGTCTCCACGAGGGCGGCATCAGATTTATGCTGGAAAGTTGCTTCGTTGACAGCCAGTGCACAATGCAATGATGTGATTGCCTGGATAAATGCTCTGACTGGCCATTAAGGCTAGAAATGCTCCACAGTGGTCACCGCTGGCTCATTGTTGATTTTACTGCTGTGGCTCTGGAGGTCCAGCGGGTGGCCCGCTTCGATGGGAACCCCTCGCTCTGCTTGTTTGTGAACAGTGCATGTCTCCTTTTGCGTGCTCCATGTATATAATACAAAATGCAGCCTAAACATATAACATATATGGTAAGAACTACCGCATCACCATTGCACTGCTATTTGGAAAATAATGAAAATATGATTTTTGATTTATAGATCATGCTGTGTTAATTTCAATCATTTGAACGCACAGACGAACCCGTTAATAAAGGTCAATGAACTGAACTGGAGAGACAGAGGGAGGGGACGTACGGGGAGAGGGAGGGAGGTAGAGAGACCCTGGCGGACAGAAGCAGAGAGGGAGGTTGGACCGGGAACAATAGAGAGAAACGAAGCCTACCCTGAACACCAAACAAACCGAGAGGGCGACAAAAAGAAAGCAAACCACATCGGGTGATGGAGGGAGCGCGAGCTAAGCGAAGGACATGTGAGGAATAAAAACGCGAGGATCTTTCCCGAGCGGTGGGCTTTATTCCCGTCTTTCTTTGTCACTGGATAGTATTGAAACGGATTCCGGTATGAACCCAGCAGAAGCGGCCGAGGAGGCGCCCAGCGACCCCGACACTGATGCCTTCTACAAAACAGGTAGGAAGAGCGATCGGAGCTGATCTCTCCAAATCTAAGACAAAAGCATCACACCCGAGATCAATTTGAGCCAGAGCCGCCCGAGCAAGCACGAAAGCAAGAGAGCAAGAGCAGAAATGTGCAGAAAATCAGCTGGAAGCTGCACTAGCAGATGGGAGGCAGCTGCAAACATTCTGCTTCAAATAAGGAGAAATGTTGCGCTGTTTGAGGCTTTTACGTGGATCTACAGGGTCATGTTTTTTTCCGTGTGTGTGAGTGTGTTAGCTGATGCTGCTGGTCTACAAAAGAAGGAAGAATCATGGTGGGATCACATCAAATCAGCAGCTGAAAGGCTCAGGAAAAAATGTCCAGCATGCTACAAATGGCAGTTTGTGGAGCTTCAAGAAGAAGACTGTGTTTGTTCTGATACATTTACAGAAGGCACAAGATCACTGATTCCAAATAACTAGTCTGCAAGAGGAGTGCAAGCACATCATGGAGACTGTGACAGTTCATTACAGTATCATTACGTTATACTTCCAAAATGTTTTTTAAGATCATTAAAAAAGGAGACAGCAGATCATTTCTGGTATCTTCTATAATGGTAAAGGCTGAAGCAGATATTAGCAGAACACCATGGCCACCTCTGATTATTACATAGTGGATCCAGATGTGATGCTACTTTTCTCTGCTCAGCTTTGACAAGATCTCCAACACCATGCAGCTTCAAACCCTCCACCATGTTTTACAATTAGTTGTTAGACACTTGCTGTTGTCCATCGAACACGTTGGATTTAAACCTTCATCAGATCTGCTGCCATGGCAGTGTTTTCTTCTTGTTTCCTTTCCTTAAGAATGACTTGTTGATGGAGGCGTTTCTATTGAGACCAGGCTGCATTTGTTACCTGCTGAAGTTCAGGTGCTGGTTGCTGGGTTGGGGGCATTAACTCAGCTTTCATCACTCCGAATTTCTTGGCTAGCTTTGCATGAACTCAGTTCTGTTCAAATACATTTTATTTATATACCAAACAAATCACAACAAGGCGTTAGCATGCTGTTTTGTGGAGAATCTTGCAAAGAGCTGAATTTCTGTTAGCAGTATAATGCAGTTGTTTCCATCCTGGATGCAGGTTACATTTACTATAGTGCTCCTGACCTTTAATGCAATAGAAATCAAACCAATGCCCATGTCTCTGCTCCTGAAAAGCTGTATCGCTCCACAGTTTTCCTTCTCCTGCACCTGAACTAAATTCAGCTGATTGTTTTAGGAGTGCACAGGAAGGAAACAACCATTATTGTTTCCTTTTTTATCTGCCTGGTGTGCAGTTTGTGCTTGTCAAACTGGGTTATCTTTGGAATTTTTTTATAGATTCAATTAAAGAAATGGGAATCAATTATGGGATTTTTGTGAGCGACTGTCCAAAGAAAACATTTGAAAGACATCCATAAAGCCTGGACAATAATTGCTCAAGACCACTTTATACAATGAAAGTCTTGGAAGCAAACTGAGGGTTGGCTGAGACTTTAGCACAGTACTGTGTGGCTTCAGGTGTGTGACACAGTTTCCCACACTGGGATGTGACACACATGCTGGGGTGCACTCAATGAACCCATCAACACCAGTTTTGGTACCAAGAGAACAAGTCATGTAAAGATGCCACCTGTGTGGCAACACTGCCCTTATTTACGGAGACCAACACGTATGTCAGAGCGCTCGTTTACAGTTCAGCATGCCAATGAAACTTCTCACACTGAGGCTGACCCCCTCCATCCATCACCGGATATTAGATTTTCTCACCAACTGCCCTCAGACTGTCAAGCTGAGCAAGTACATATCCTCCATCCTCCCTCTGAGCACCGGAGTCCCCAGAGGCATAGTGCTGAGCTGCTTCCTGTATTATCCATAGCCATTCTCCATAGTCATCATAGCCACGGAGGACACCGCTGTACAGCACAACATGTGATTTCTCACATGACGACACAAGAGGAACAGCTGCAATGTAAAAATCTAAAAAAACTAAAAGAGTTTATTGTGTAATTTAGCAGGAGTTTGGGAGTACTACGGATGCTTGGGGTTTTTGCCCGAACACTGACAAACTTAGTAGCTGATTAGCTACTATTTCTAATGCCCTGGCATTTTATCAGTGTTGAATCTGGATTCAAACCCCTGTTCAATTTCAATTCAATTCAATTCAGTTTTATTTATAAAGCGCCAAATCACAACAACAGTCGCCTCAAGGCGCTTTATATTGCACAGTAGATAGCACAATAATAGATACAGAGAAAAACCCAACAATCATATGACCCCCTATGAGCAAGCACTTTGGCGACAGTGGGAAGGAAAAACTCCCTTTTAACAGGAAGAAACCTCTGGCAGAACCAGGCTCAGGGAGGGGCGGGGCCATCTGCTGCGACCGGTTGGGGTGAGAGAAGGAAGACAGGATAAAGACATGCTGTGGAAGAGAGACAGAGATTAATAACAGGTATGAGCCAATGCAGAGAGGTCTGTTAACACATAGTGAGTGAGAAAGGTGACTGGAAAGGAAAAACTCAATGCATCATGGGAATCCCCGGCAGCCTGCGTCTACTGCAACATAACTAAGGGAGGATTCAGGGTCACCTGATCCAGCCCTAACTATACCCCTGTTTCTATAATACAGCATGTTGTGTTCTGAAGTGTAAATGGTCACAGGCAGAGCCAGAAAAACCTTCTTCTTCACGATGTTTATATTCTCTCGCTGATCTTTATTGGCTCAATTCTGGAATAGTTTGGGAACAATTAAAAAATTGATTTCTCAACTCTCTGCGTGCAGCAAAAGTTAAAACTGATTAGATACTCATTTGGCTTTTACTATTTAAACATCAAAATGTAGTCATCCTTTCTTTTGTGAACAATAAAAAACACATATTTGGGCTAAATTGCATCTGTGTGTTTGAACAGTTGTGAAGATTTTTGTCCTGTAGGTGATCAAATGTTAGACTGACAAGGACAAAATCAGAGATGGCGCTGTTCCACTTCATTTCTAAAACCAATTCCACTTATTATTCTACCAGTAAACTGCTTGTACATCATGTTTCTGTCTCCTAAAAACAACTAGAAATTAGCCTTTAAACCTGGCGTGTGTATAAAATGTCCTTTGCATTCATGATGGCCTCCGTCTTGTGGAGCTGGTTCAGTCTGCTGTCAGATGTGTGAGCCTCATGGTGATTCTACAGCTTTTGTTTGTTTAGTTTATTAAATGGGGGAACAATATAATACAAACCCTCAATAAATTCTGTTTTTATGTATCAAGACATAAAATCACCTGACATGACCAGTTCTTACAACAACCTTAGATGAACAACAACAAATGACATATTACATCCTGGTATTACTGAACAAAAATGGAAACAAAAATAAAAGCATACATTTACTGCTTTCATAGAAATTAGGAGGGTAAGCAACAGCCAGCTGCTGCTCATCAATTGTACGTGATTAACCGATCATCAGAAGTGTGACCAGTTTTAAAACAGTAAAGCAGTTATTGCTGCCCATCAGTCAGGGAAGGCTCGCGTGGTCATTTCCAAACCATTCTACAGTGAGAATGATTATTCACAAGTGGGAAAGTTCAACACAGTTTCCAGTCATATTACAAACAGTTTAAGTGCTTGCGTTGTTATAAAGATTAGAAGTGCAGCTGCACTGATGCACCGTTTGTCTGAGTCCAGGTTGTGATGAAATATGAAAAATGTGATGTGAGGCTTTGGTGCATCTGCACTTGTCCATCCGTCCATCCATTCCGTTACACGTACACTTCAGGGTTGCAGCAGGGTTGGAGCCTATCGTAGGCAGGCTGAGCTGCAGGGCGAAACTGCAATAGCACGAATACGACTGCTTTGTTTGCATTAATACTAACGTCAGATTACATATTCATCTGCTCTGACGTTAACATCATTCATTTAAAGACCAAATATAAGGTCTAATATTACCCACCGAAACACGATTAGGTATTTCTGTTTCTATACATCGTATAATAATAACTGTAATATAATTTTACTATTAGTTAGCAACTCTTCCTATTTGGAGATCATCAAAATTATTAGCAAAATGTGAAAAGTGGCTAATTTCTGTTACTTATTGAAAGTTTTATTTATTCATTTTTCCTTTGGGAAGGAAACATGCAACAAAAGAGGGAGGAGAAAACGGGGAATGTCATAACAGTAACCTAGGCTGTAGGACTGGACTCCTACATATCTCTACACATCTCTGTACATGCACTTAATAACGTACTTTAATAAAATACCTCGTAACTGTTTTTGACTGTTCACTGTCAGTCTGCACACTGCTGATTTGCACAGGTTTTAAATGTGAGTTTTAACTTTAGTTTCTTCTTGTATCTGGTCGGGGAAAAGCATTTCGCTGCATGTCGTACTGTATGTGACTGTGTTTGTGACAAAAATGAGCTCTCAAGGAATTAATCAATTTTTCCATGAAACATATTTCTTCTACTGTGTCCAGCCATTGTGTGTAGTATATATGAAGCTAAATATGTCCTCTAAGAGAACATTGTCCCAGAGTTTTTGTAGTTGTGTAAATGACCAAAGAACGTGAGAGCGACTGACGTTCGCCCACGTCGTCTCTAACCGTGCTGGGCTGTAGCTAACAGTTTTCCTGCAAAAAGGAGGCAGATTAAGTGATTCTATCCAAATTCTCTCCATCATTTTTAATGATCTGATGATTGCTGTGTCTTCTACATGCCAATCACTCTGACTCTCTTTGGGGTCTCACAGGTTTTCCTATTTAATCTTGTGTGAGGTTGAGCCTTTCCCAAATGTAGTTTCTTATCGTTCCATCTAGTCGTGTACTCTGGAGAGCATCAGCAGGCCACGTGTCTCATTTGGGCAGTTTAATAATAAACTGTGAAATTAGGCAAAGCTAGCCCACTGTGTGTTAAATTTGACCCCGGGTCTGCCTCCTGCCCAAAGGAACCGAGACATCAACTTCTCCCTGTAAACAATGAGTTGTCCACTTGGTTATTTCTCGCACTGTTTACTCACTTGAAGTTTCTTTCAGTTCAGTTTTTGGGTGATTAGGATACCCAGGTTTTGATTTAGATTCACTTCACTTCATATTTCTGTCTGATAACCTTGTAGGGTGTAAAATTAATGGACACAACTGGAATTTGGGAGCTCTTCTTTCCTCATAATGCGGCATTCGGTCCTTTGTTTTGTTCCTGTCCTATCGATGGGAGGTCTAATGGACCTAAGAACTGTTTAATGCTGTCTTCATAATGTCTCAGAATAATCTTTGAAGATTTATTCGACTTCCTGTGGTTCATGGACTGATGCATTAGTCAAAGGATCTATAATCTTACTTGTTGGATTTGTTACTGTGTTGGGATCTTGGTCAGATTTGTAGGTTTGTTTTGCAAATCTCAGTTTCAAAATCCAGTATTTGTTTTTAATTTTTCTTTTGTTGTATTTTTCATGACTTTCCTTAATGTTTTCACCAGCTTGTCATATTTTGCTCTCCTCACCTTCTTGTGTAGGCTCTTTTCTCCTTATGGCTTTGTCTGTATCCCACACAAGAGTTGGACATATTATCCATTTCACTCTCCCTAATGTCACCTTTGATTTCCTTTCTGGCTAATTCGTTGTTTAGGATACTAATATTAGGTCTCCTTTATTTATGTTATTCAGATGAATCGTTACATCAATGTCTTCCTAATGAGCGGCCCTTTAGTACTGAGTAATGAGTGGAGTGTTTTTTCTAAAGCATGCCTCCAAAATTAAACATGCCTGGCTCGTTAATGAAGGACCAAGATTGTCTATCAACATTTGACTCGACAAATGTGACGAATCTATCCAAGCTGTGACTACGACAGTCCTACTTTTTCTGCCTCACGTTTCCTTAAACACGTCAAAGTTAAGAAAAGAGGAAGTCAAAGTGGCCGTTCGAGGTCTTCTCTGTTTGTGCTGTCATTGGTGGCTCCTTGACCTGGACCCCACGTCTTCCAGCTCTTTGCATGCTTCCTGTGCACTGGTGCATATTTTTTCACAGCATTTGAAAACAGATCCTATTCTCCTTTAATGCTCTCTTTATACCAGAGTATTCTTTGCTGTTTTCTACAGTTTGGGATTTGTAGTCGTGACTGAAGTTGCCCACGTGAATCTTCTCCTTATTCCAAGCTTCTTTCAGAACCATGTCTTTGGCTGTAAGCTCTTGAAGGTTAATGATGATAGATCTTGTGGGAGCACTGGGTCATGGTTTGTTTACTGGGGACAAACCATGAGGTACTTTATTTTTAGGTCAGGGTCCTGTGGTAGCTGGAGCTCAGTGCTCAAGAAAGTCTCAATGAACTGTAGCACCAAGTTTCCCACCTCTCCTCCTCTGCTCCAAAAATACATGTGCTGTTTCTTCTTGACTATATCAGTAAGGTTGTCTTGCTTGGCCCTCTTCACCCCCCTCTACCTGCACCATGTGTGTCTCAGCTTCTTCTACTTTCTCCAATAGGATTGCTTCACCATACAAATGCTGTAGAATTTGGTGCTGATTGTTTGTCCTCTGTGTTTCATTTTCAATTTAAGTCTTCATTGTCTCTTTTTAGCACATTACTCCAGAAATCAAGTCTTCTGATTCAGTGTGTTATTTCCACCATGCCATACTTCTACTACCATTTCTAGCTTGGTCCACTGTTGTGTTGTGGTGCTTTTCTATTCACTGGCTTTTACAGAGAAAAATATCATATATGAAAATAGCTTGAAAATAGTTATTTGTGAGACTTAAACTTTGTATCTAGGCAAAAAGAAAATTAATATTTTGAAGAATTAAGAATCTTTAACACGCAACACACGGGTCTCTAACGCACAGCCGCTCGCAGGAGGGTACAGTGGAATGTTATGCTAATCAGCAGTTTATAAATAGGATGCTAAATTATCAGACGGAAACAGGAAGTAACACAGATGCATTCATACCTACACACATGCAATCAGAGAGCAGTGTCTGAGTGTTTATCAGATATCTGACGCCAGCTGTCTCTCAATAGCTGCTACTGTTGCTATGCTACCAGAATAATAGCAACTTTGTATGTATTTATTAACATAACAGCAGAACTTAGTACGTCATTCTGCTCTTTGTTTTACAAACACATGAAGCACAGCAGCTCCTCATCGAAGACCACCTTCTGTAGCTACGTTGTTAAATGCAGCACCACAGATTTCTTGGTGAATGACAGTTTTTATGTCAAATGTGTTTCTTCATACTGACACACTACCTATTCACACGAGACCGATTCCCACTATGCTCCTCATATTCCAGAAGCCAGGAGTCGAGCGAGCACTTGTATGCATGAGAAGGTAATTAGAGTTAATTTTCTCAGCTAATCTGTTGAAAGCCATGAGTAATGTCTGTAGCCATGGAGACGTTTAGAAACGATAAAGGGTGGCAGCTGCTCCAAACAAAGTTCACTTGGAAATTTCAGTAAGATCACAGATAGCATAATGTTGCAGCTTTGTCACCTCATAGCCACACGGTTCCAGCGAGGCCCTCAGCTTTCCCAGTGTGATTTTGCTAGTTTACTGGTCTGCTCCTTGAGAGCATCTCAGTAAATTATTAATTTAAGCACAATTGCTCTGTACCAAGATGGTTCCTTTTAGTGTTGAGCTGGAAGTGTACACACAGAATCGTGTGTAATGCCAGGAAACGGGAAGTTTCTTTGTTTTAATAGACACCACCACACTTTACAGTTCGTGCGTCCTGATCATTTCCACTTGTTGCAAGCAGCCTTTACCTAACCGCTTCATTAGGTGTCTTGAATGGACAGTTTTGTCCAATCATCAGTGATAACTGTGGGGCAGCCATCACTGAGAAACTAAGTAAGTACTAAGCAACATACAAACAGAGGTAGCTGGTATAAGGTATATTAAATCATGCCAAGAAAATTATAGACACTACAAACTGTTTAACATTATTGATGGGCATAACTGATGCTGTCTATTTCAGGCTTTTATGCTGTGTTATTATTACCAGCAGGTACCTTAATAATAACAGACCACTAATCAGGTCATTTTTTTTTTTTTTACAGTTTATTGGCATTTTGCCTTTATTGGACAACAAACTGGCCGTGGGTCAGACTCAAACCTGCCATGACCCTGCTGGCCATGTGGCACGTGGGCGCCTGCTCACCCACTGAGCTAAAGCTACACACATAAGGTAACCTGATAGTTAAAGGGCTAATGTTAAGGTATAACTTTGTAATAGTTATAATTAGAGCTGGGCGATAAAACGATAACATATGTATTGCGAAATAACTTTTTCTCGATAGAAAAATTAAACTATTGCGATAGGCCTCATCTCTCTTGTCCTCTTAAAAAATAGAAAAAAGAACAGCCAATCCAAATTAAGTAGCGCAGAGCTGAACCAATCACAGCCACAGCGTCACGTCACGTGACTTGTTACGTACAGCACAAGCGCCAAGGCGCACATGTGTATTTGTTTTTGCAGCCGGGCTGCCCAGGTAATGAAGGAAATGAGTTTGCCTACTAGAGAAAAATCAACCGAGAGCGTGACCGAAGGTTACCGAAGAAAAAACAGATGATGGTTCCAATTCCGGAGAGCTTGTCGAACGGAAGGGCCACAGAAGTTCCGTAGTGTGAAGGTATTTCGGCTATTTCAAGTCTGACAAAAAACAGAGTAGCGCGCACTGTAAATTGTGCCGAAAGCAAGTCTGGAAATACAATAAAGCGGTGCGTGCTCAATCTCTGACTGAAAGTGCTGATTCGTCATTCGGCTTTTGTCAGACTAAAGTAACTGTTAAAACTGTTTGAAAAGCTAAGCTATACAACAAGGAGAGATTGAGAATTTCCTTTTAGTTCTCAGTTTATTTGATATTGACAAAAGTTAGTCAATTTTGTCTGTTCTTCTGTAAAACAAACTAAGATTTATTTTTAGAATTAATATTTTGTTTCTAAGTGGAATTGACAATTTAGTCTGTTTTGTTTTTTCTGTTTTGAAACTTAAACGCTTTAGCGGCTGCCTTTTGTGTAGTTTGCAATATTTGCCTTTATTTATCTGAAACTGAAGTCTCATGTTCCTTAAGTACATCTACCCTGTTGAACTTATTATGGGAAATAAATATTTTAATTAAAACAAGCTGCTAATTATTTCACATTTTACTTGTGAGCAACGGCACATTTAAATCTTACAAATATAGTTATTTGGCTTATATCGTGATATATATCGTTATCGCCTGAAATGAAAAAAACATATCGTGATATGAAAAAATCTTATATCGCCCAGCTCTAGTTATAATACTTGTTTTTGATCCGTAACAAATTTAAGAATGAAAAGACACTGTGTGTGTGTGTGTGTGTGGTCTGCAAACAGGTACACTACATGGGTGAATGATTTGTCTTTCACTGCTTCCTAAAGCTTACAGCCAGGTGAACCTTGAATACCAGCACTTTGAGAGGGGTCAGAGTTTATGATCAGTGTTTGACAGCCTGATGTCAGGGCTGCTGTTTAAATCAGTGACTGACTTGTGTGCTGATTAAAGCCAATGACAAAGACTACTGTTTGAATACAGCCTACAGTCTACACTGACTGATTCTAATCCACTGGTATTACCAGCAGTCAAATGGATACCTTTGATTATCTGGTACCATAAAGCTGATGCTCTTGTTGATCACTGTCATTTCTGAGTTTTTTCTTCCGTTCATTTTCCATCTTCTTCTGATAGTAGTACTTTTCCTGATCCATGGAAAGGACAAATAAGGGCAAAATTAGCCATTGCTCTGTTGTTTCTTGTTCACCCTTCTTAAATGCCTTCAGTGTCGAAGAGCAGAATGATTATGGAAGATCACATGTTTGGTTGTTCATTGAAAATATTTTAAAGGACTCATCCATTCCTACAGTGAGAAAGTGAAAGAGTCTAGATCTCCTTATCTCAACAATCTCATAAACCTTAGTAAGAATAATCCCAGGGTGTTATTTGGCATCATTAACAGCACGCTCTAGTCATCCTTTCATCAACTTATGATGACTGTACCTCACAATTGCAAGAACATGATGGGCTTGAGATCCAAAATCTCCTTAACTTACAACACTGATGCTCTTTACAAGAAAGGTCAGAGCAGACTCATCAGGAAGGCCAGCTCTGCTCTCGGATGCTCCGTCGACCCACTTCCACAGGTGGAAGGAGACATAGCATCACTCATGGACGATGTCTCCCAGCCCACGCATGAAGCTGTTGCAGAACTGGACAGCTCCTTCAGTGACAGCCTGCTGCATCCTTGGTGCACAAAGGAGCAAGGATGCTCTTTGCTCTTTTGCTCTTTTTAAGATAAAATTTAGTTCCACTGATTGTTCCACTCATGGTTCCACTGATTGTTAATGACTGACTCATTGCACTGTGGGAACCCTAACCAGACCCCTGACTTCCTTTTTCACCATAATGCAATACACACTAGTGAGCATTTAGTGGACATATTTCTTTAAGAGCATAAAGCAGCCTTCTCTTGAGCTTGTGGTGAACAGTAACAACAATAGCACTGACATATTGACCTTTGTTGTGTTTTCCTTATTGATCTTATGCCAACAATTTCTTTTCTTTGAGATTTATAGCAAGCGGAGTGTCCTGTTTCTTTAAGTGAGACCTCAGTCCTGAGTCATGGTGAGGAAACCTGGGAGGAGGAGCTACATATCTATTATTGAAGAGTGTGTGTGTGTGTGTCAGGGTGGGGGCGGGGTGTATGCCACTTTCATCAGGAACAATAAGAAGCTCCTGAGGAGAGAGTTAGGGATTCCCTCCTTCCCTTCCTCCATCTCTCATTGTCTTCCACTCGCACACCCAGTGTCAAGTACAGTGGCAGATGGGTGTGAAAAATGAAGTGTGTGTGTGTGTGTGTGTGTGTGTGTGTGTGTGTGTGTGTGTGTATGTGTGTTGGACAGACAGTCAGAAACAGAGAGAGGGGAAGGAGATGCAGCTTAACTGGATTAGCTCTTATTACTCACCAGGGGACAAGCAAAGCAAAGGGTGAGAGGAAGAAGGGGAGACAGAGAGAGAAAGAGGGAGAGAGGGGGTGTTAAATAGATAAATACAAAGAAAGGATTTCCTCTCCTCCCCCTTCTTCTTTTGTCTCCTCTCTCCTTTAAAAGCTTTCTAGTCTTTGGACAACTGCAGCCATATGGTGTGTGCATGTGTGTAAGTGTGAGTGTAATGAGCATCCGTTTGGACTGTAATCAATCACAGAGACATTTTATAGACATGTATGTGAGTGTGTGTGTGAGTGTGTGTGTGTGTGTGTTACAAGCTGATTAGTAGTGCCAGCTAATAGATTGTGTGAGCAGGTATTTGCCTTTGTCCGTGTGTGTGTGTGTGTGTGTGTGTGTGTGCGTGTGTGCGTGTGCGTGTGTGTGAGTCAGAGAAAGGAAGCTGTTATCATGATTGACAGACGACAACAGAGCTGCTAAAAGCCACTGATAGGCTGTTAAGATCGTTTCTATAATATCATTACAGAGGAAATAGAAAGTTGGTAGAGAAGGGTGAAATTTTACAGACAGCCTAAATCCAGAATTTATTTGACTGTAGAAAGCGGCTGAAGTTGGGGGACTTATTCTCCTTTTTTATGCATTTAAACATTGGCATTCTTCAAAGAGTGTGATTTGCCCAGTGCAGACGCACAGCAGAGATTTGTCCTTTTGACGTGGCTCTTCTAAGTTGTACCATACGTTGGTTTCTCCTCTACAGAGGTCACAGAAGCACTCGTCCTATGTTATTTAATGTGTGTTTGGGAGTTTTGTCCATGGGATGTCAGAGGTCAACGTACTTGGATGTCATGCTTGGAGAAAATTCAATGTTTCTCTGATAAACCTGTGACATAAGGTTGACAGTGTTATTCAGTTTGTCATTCTGTTTCCTCCTTGTTCAGTTCAATTCAGTTTTGTTTATTTACAACAAGAGTCACCTCAAGGTGCTTTATATTGTGAGGTCGAGAGCTACAATAATAGAGAGAAGCCCCAACAATCAGGCCACTCCCTCTGAGCAAGCACTTTGGCAACAGTGGGAAGGAAAAACTTCTTATTAACAGGAAGAAACCTCCAGCAGAGCCAGGCTCAGGGAGGGGCGGGGCCATCTGCTGCGACCGGTTGGGGATGAGGGGAGGAAGACAGGATAAAAGATGTGCTATGGAAGACAGCCAGAGATTAATAATAACTTACAATTAAATGCAGAGTGCTGTATAAACACATGGTGAGTGAAATCAGGTGAGAGAAGGAGAAAAGCTCAATGCATCATGGGAATACCCGGCAGCCTACGTCTATTGCAGCATAACTAAGGGAGGATTCAGGGTCACCTGGTCCAGCCCTAACTATATGCTTTAGCAAAAAGGAAAGTTTGAAGCCTAATCTTGAAAGTAGAGATAGTGTCTGTCTCCTGAATCCAAACTGGAAGCTGGTTCCACAGAAGAGGGGCTTGAAAACTGAAGGCTCTGCCTCCCATTCTACTTTTAAATACTCTAGGAACAACAAGTAAGCCTGCAGTGCGAGAGCGAAGTGCTCTAATGGGGTGATATGGTACTACAAGGTCATTAAGATAAGATGGGGCCTGATTATTTAAGACCTTGTATGTGAGGAGCAGGATTTAGAATTCTGGATTTAACAGGAAGCCAATGAAGGGAAGCCAAAACAGGAGAAATCTGCTCTCTCTTTCTAGTCCCTGTCAGGACTCTTGCTGCAGCATTTTGGATGAGCTGAAGGCTTTTCAGGGAGTTTTTAGGACATCCTGATAATAATGAATTACAACTAGAAAAATTTGCATTTCCTGCGAAAATGCTGTGTGGATGCCTTTACGCTGAAGCTGTCTGCTGAAAAGATGAAAAAGATGAAAAGTTGCATGGTGGTGAAAAAAAAAAAATTGCGCTGAGCAGGATTCGAACCTGGCCCTCCTGGACTCAAGGTAGCTACTCATCTCACTGATCCAAACTCATTCTCACAAAGAAGAGGTGGAGAGACGGACAATTCTGCTGAAATTAGCAGAAGCTGCTGAGAATTGTGCTGATAAGAGGTGAAAAGGCTGAAAATTTTGCAGAAAATAGGTGAATCAGCAGAATTTCTGCTGAAAATAGGTAAAGAAGCAGAAAGTTGTGCTGAAAAGAGGTGAATCAGCAGAATTTCTGCTCAAAACTGTTTTTTCTGAAAACAGCTGAGATTTGTGCTAATAAGAGGTGACGAAAAGGCTGAAAATTTTGCAGAAGAGGTGAATAAGCAGAATTTGGGCTGAAAAGAAGTGTAAATTCTGCTGAAAAGAGTTCAATCAGCAGAATTTCTGCTGAAAAGAGTTCTGCAGAACTCTTTTCAGAATTCTGCTGAAAAGATGTTTTTGCTGAAAATAGCTGAACAAGCTGGGATTTGTGCTGAAAAGTGGTGAAAAAACTGAAAATTTAGCTGAAAAGGGGTGAAAAAGCTGAAATTGAGTTAAAAAAGTTTAAGTGTTAACTGAAAGAAATGTTGCCATAAGCGGGATTTGAACCCGGGCCTCCCAGTCTGAGAACGGATGCTCATCTCACTGAGCTAAAACACAGGTAATCCCGGCAAAGAAAATCAGTGACACCACTGATAATATTGCAGAAATGGGCAAAAAATATTGCAAAAAAAATTCAATATCTCAAAAAGTATAGAAGTTATGAGCACCAAAAGTCATAGCAATAATTAGCAGAAAGAGCAGAATTTTTTAAAGTTTGAACTGAGAAAATCGGCTGAAAACTGAGGGAGTAGTTAGACGACAAAAAACGTACGGAAGCAACCAGAATAAAGTATAATAAAGAACTAGAAAAAGTTTGCATTTCCTGCGAAAATGCTGTGTGGATGCCTTAACGCTGAAGCTGTCTGCTGAAAAAGCTGAAAAAGTTGAAAAGTTGCAAAAAGTTGTATGGTGGTGAAAAAAAAATTTCACCCTGAGCAAGATTCGAACCTGGCCGTCCTGGTCTCAAGGCGGCTACTCATCTCACTGAGCTAAACTCACTCTGACAAAGAAAAGGTGGACAGACTGACAATTGTGCTGAAATGAGCAGAAGCTGCTGAGAATTGTGCTGATAAGAGGTTAAAAGGCTGAAAATTTTGCAGAAAAGAGGTGAATCAGCAGAATTTCTGCTGAAAAGAGGTAAAGAAGCAGAAAGTTGCGTTGAAAAGAGATGAATCAGCAGAATTTCTGCTCAAAAGAGGTTTTCTCTGAAAACAGCTGAGATTTGTGCTAATAAGAGGTGAAAAGGCAGAAAATTTTGCAGAAGAGGTGAATAAGCAGAATTTGGGCTGAAAAGAAGTGAAAATTCTGCTGAAAAGACTTCAATCAGCAGAACTTCTGCTGAAAAGAGGTGAATGAGCAGAATTCTGCTGAAAAGAGGTTTTTGCTGAAAAGGGGTTAAAAAGGTGGGATTTGTGCTGAAAAGTGGTGAAAAAACTTAAACTTTTGCTGAAAAGGGGTGAAAAAGCTGAAATTTGTGTTGAAAAGAGTTAAAAAAGTTCAAGTGTGAACTTAAAGAAATGTTGCCATAAGCGGGATTTGAACCCGGCCCTCCCAGTCTGAGAACGGATGCTCATCTCAATGAGCTAAAACACAGGTCAACTCGGCAAGAAAAATCAGCGAGGCCACTGATAATATGGCAGAAATGGGCAAAAAATATTGCAAAAAAAATTCAATATCTCAAAAAGTATAGGAGTTATGAGCACCAAAAGTCATAGCACCCATTAGCAGAAACAGCAGAATTTTTTAAAGTTTGAACGGTGAAAATTGGGTGAAAACTGAAGGAGTAGTTAACGTCCAAAAAACGTACGGAAGCAACTTGAAAAAGAAAAATAAAGAACTAGAAAAATTTGCATTTCCTGCGAAAATGCTGTGTGGATGCCTTAACGCTGAAGTTGCCTGCTGAAAAGCTGAAAAAGTTGAAAACTTGCAAAAAGTTATAGGGCAGTGAAGAAACTCAAATTTCTGCTGAAAACAGGTGAAGAAGCAGAAAATTTTTGCTGAAAAGTGATGAAAAGCCAAAAATTCTACTGAAAGGGGTAAAGATGGAGAAATTTTGGCTGAAAAGTGGTGGAAAAATAACTTTGCCCTGGGCAGGATTCCAACCTGGCCCTCCTGGTATTAAGGCGGCCACTCAGCTCACTGAGCCAAACTCATTGCGACCAAGAATAGATGGAGAGACTGACAATTTCTGCTGAAAAGAGGTAAAGAAGGAAAAACTTGCGCTAAAAAGAGATGAATCAGCAGAATTTCTGCTCAAAAGAGGTTTTTTCTGAAAAAAGCTGATATTTGTGCTGATAAGAGGTGAAAAGGCTGAAAATTTTGCAGAAGAGGTGAATAAGCAGAATTTGGCCTTAAAAGAAGTGAAAATTTGGCTGAAAAGAGTTCAATCAGCAGAATTTCTGCTGAAAAGAGTTCTGCAGAACTTCAGAACTCACAATTCTACTGAAACGAGGTGAAGAAGAGGTGTTGGGCTGTTGAGAAGAGTTAAATAAGTTGAACTGATGTTTGGGTAGAAATACTATGATTTGGCAATAATACTGCATTTTAGCACAACTCCTGAGATTTGATTGAAATACTATGATTTAGAAGAAATATTATGACTTTGTACAAATACAATGTTTTGGCACAAATACTATGATTCTATGATTTAGTTTGAATGCTATGATTTGAAACAAACACTATGATTTGGCAGAAATACTATTATTTAGTAGAAATACTATGATTTACCAAAAGTACAATGTTTCTGCAAAAATACTATGATTTTGCAGAAATACTATGGCTTAGTAGTAATACTATAACATCACAGATATATGATGATTTTACAGACATAGTATGTTTTTCCACAAATACTACGATTTCGCTCAAAAACTATGAAATTGCAGTAATACTATGATTTTGAAGGAATACTATGATTTGGTAGAAATGCTATGTTTTAACATAAGTAATATCTTTTGACAGAAATTTCTGCTAAAAGATACTATTTCTGCTTTTTAGCAGAAATACTGTAATTTTGTACAAATACTATGATTTGGGATAAATACTATGATTTGGCAGATATACTGTAATCAGCACATATACTATAACATGACAGAAATTCCTCCACTTAGTAGTAATACTATAGCTTAACAGAAATGTTATGTTTTGGCACAAAAACCATGATTTGGCAAAAATACTATGATTTAGCAGAAATACTATGATTGAGCAGAAGTACTAAGATGTAGTAGAAGTACTTTGATTTAACAGAAATACTATTATGGAGTAGTAATACTTTCTGCAATCAGAGGTACTGCTTCTGTCTGCTTCATCAGGCTGTGTACTTGTATGTATTTCTACCATGGAGCGTTAACAAGAATCTGAGGTCCGTATTAGACAAACTGCTAACATCATAAAACTTTGCAGAATTGTAATAAATTAGCAATATAAATTACAGGTCTGTGATAGTGTATAAATTTGTAGTGAAAAAGAACCATGTGGACCAAGGTGGAATTGAACCCACGACCTTTGGGCTGCAGACCCGTGTCATTACCAAATGCGCCACCGGCAAAGAGAGCCAGTGCCTGGAAAACAGGGAGATGAGCAGTCAGAATTAGATCGCGGTGAGAGGCGTAAAGCGCCGTTTTTTGGAGTTACAAAATGTCGTGTAACTCAAAAACTAGGTGGGATAGAAGCACAATTCCTTTACTGGGTGAATCAGCAGAATTTCATGAACTTTGACTGCGATAGCTCTTTGTACCTCCGTCGCGGAGATATGACGAGAGAAGAAACGGCTTCATTTTAAGAGTTTGAAAACAAACGTAATTTATGGCTCAAGAGTTTGAAAACAAACGTAATTCATGGCTCAACAGTAAGATGACAGTAAAAACTGCTCCAACCGTGAGTGTCAGCAGTGTCTGAAGATGAATTGGCACAAGCCTCTCGTCTTAACTTTGCTTTATTGAAATTATTGTGGCATGCAGATGAATCTTGCAAAGAAGCTCACAAGGAGAGATTGAGCCTGTATTTCCACCCCAAGCTGGTAGGGGGAATTTTTTATTGAACATACTTGCTTGTGCCACAATGTGCTTCAAGGGTCAATAACAGCATAACAGAACTCGATTATGGTACTGCATTCTTCCTATAAAACAATAACTGTCAGTGACTTTGTACCGTAGTATAAACACAACATTCAAGACAACAGTTAAAAGTAACGTAACCATAAACAATGAAACAAGAACATCTAAAATGCAGCACATGTCCCAAGGCATGATGGGAGAGAACTAGCTGTTCCCCCAACACGCCACATTATTTATGATTTATGATTTGGCAGAAACACTGGGACTTGGTATAAATACTATGATTTACATGAAATACTTTGACTTAGCAGAAATTCTGTAATCTAGCAAAAAGCACTTCAGCATAGCAGAAATTCTATGATTGAGCAGAATTACTAGGATTTAGCACAAACACTATGATTTGTCTAAAAAAAACCCTTTATTTTGCAGTTATATTGTGATTTGGCAGAAATATTATGCTTTGGAACAAATACCAAGATTTGGCAGAAATACTATGAGCAGTAATAATATAACATAGCAGAAATACTGTTATTTTGTGGAAATACTATGCTTTGGCACAAATACCATGATTTGGCCAAAATACTATGATTTAGCAGAAATACTAAGATGTAGTAGAAGTACTTTGATTTAACAGAAATACTATTATGGAGGAGTAATACTTTAACATGGGAGAAATATTGATACAGACACACAAACATACACATACACAGAGCCTAAAGGGAACAGTGGCTGTTAAGAGTCTGGGCTTGGTATATCTAGGTCAGTTAAATTAGCTGCACCTGCTGTAATCACCCCTTACACACACAGACACAGAGAGAGGTAGAAGTTTTCTGCAGTGTATTTCTTTCATTCACATTCAGGACTCCCCTCGAATCTCCTGGTCTCAAGGCAGCTACTCATCTCACTGAGCCAAACTCATTCTCACAAAAAAGAGGTAGATAGACTGACAATTGTGCTGAAATTATCAGAAGCTGCTGAGAACTGTGCTGATAAAAGGCAAAAAGGATGAAAATTTTGCAGAAAAGAGGTGAATCAGCAGAATTTCTGCAGAAAAGAGGCAAAGAAGCAGAACGTTGCGCTGAAAAGAGGTGAATCAGCAGAGTTTCTGCTGAAAAGAGTTTTTTTTTTTCTGAAAACCGCCAAAAAAGCTGGAATTTGTGCTGAAAAGGGGTGAAAAAAATGAAAATTTTGCTGAAAAGGGGTGAAGAAGCTAAAGTATACCAAATCAAAGTATTTGTGCCAAAACATGGTATTTCTGCCATATTGTGGTATTTGCGCCACAAAAGTTACTACATTACAACATGAATACGGATTAAAGATGAAAGAAACTGGCAACAAATTCCTCCACTACAAACCAGTCTGATACCACTTCTTTGCAGTGTTCACGTTTACTAAGGCACTAACCAAAAGGCGCCACAAGAGGGCACTCCAACACAAGAGATGACCTATGTACACTGATGCACTTAGTAACAGTCAGCCTCCTACTTAGCCACTACGTAATACAGCGATATTACAGTGTACAAATTCACATAAATTTGCAGGGGGAACAAACAAAGCAGGAACAAGCCCAAAACAATCAAATAACTGTGCTGCCATAGCTATCGCTAACTAGCACATACGCTAAAGGTAACTAAAACCAATACACACAAGTAGCAGGGTAAACATCTTAAGCATGGAACATTAACTCACGTTTATGTGACACACACCATCCCCAACAAATACAGGATGGGCTATTTGCTCCCCTTCCCAGCAGCTCTCTCCTCAATCGTTAGCCCAGGAACGAAGGAAGACCATCTAGCTCAGAAGTCCCATGAATTCCCTCACTGCTCAGAGGCTGCTGGGTAATGTAGCTCACACTAACACAGGTTTTTCTACAAGCACAAATACTATAACATAGCAGAAATACTGTGATTTTGTTGAAATACTATGCTTTAGGACAAATACTATGATTTGGCACAAATACTATGATATAGCAGCAATACTATGTTTTGGTACAAATGCTGCGCTTAGGCACAAATATTATGATTTGGCAGACACTATGATTTAGCAGAGATAATATGATTTGGCAGAAATACTAAACTTTGGCACAAATACTATAATTGAGTGCAAGTACTTTAAGATAACAGAAATACTATGATTTAGCAGAAATACAATGTTTTTGCAGAAACACTGTAATTTCACTCAAATACTTTGAAATAGCCGTAATACTATGATTTGGCAGAACATAACAGAAATTCTACGACTTAGTAGTAATACTATAACATAACAGAAATATTAATTGGGCACAAATACTATAATTTGGCACAAGTACCATGTTTTGACAAAATCCCATAATTTGGCATAAATACTATGATTTGGCAGACACTATGATTTAGCAGAGATAATATCATTTGGCAGAAATACTAAACTTTGGCACAAATACAATAATTGAGTACTTTAAGATGAGAGAAATACTATGATTTTGCAGAAATACAATGTTTTTGCAGAAACACTGTAATTTCACTCAAATACTATGACTTAGAAGTAATACTATGATTTGGCAGAAATACTATGTTTCAGTACAAATACTATGACAAAGCAGAAATACTATGACTTAGAAGTAATACTATAACAAAAGGGATTCCTCAAAATACTATGAAATTGCAGTAATTCTATGATTTGGCAGAAATACTGTACTTCGTACAAATACAATGCTTTGGTACAAATACTATATTTTGATTTCAATACTATGATTTGGCACGAGTAGTATGATTTAGTACAAATACTACGAATTGGCAGAAATACTGTGACTTAGTAGTAATACTATAACATAACAGATATACTATGATTTTGCAGACAGTCTATGTTTTTGCACAACTAGCACAATATGGCAGAAATACTATGATTTGGCACAAGTACTATGATTTAGTACAAATACTCTTATTGGCACAAATACTATGTTTCAGTACAAATACTACGATTTGGCAATAATACTGGGTTTTAGCACAACTACTGAGATTTGGGTGAAATACTATGATTTAGAAGAAATACTATGACTTCGTACAAATATAATGTTTTGGTTCAAATAATATGATTTGCAAAAAATACTATGATTTGGTACAAGTACCATGATTTAGTACAAATACTACAATTTCGCTCAAATACTATGAAATTGCAGTGATACTATGATTTTGAAGGAATACTATGATTTGGTAGAAATACTATGCCTTAGTAGTAATACTATAACATAGCAGATATAATGTGATTTTGCAGACATAGTATGGTTTTGCACAAATACTACGATTTCGCTCAAATACTATGGAATTGCAGTAATACTATGATTTGGAATACTATGATTTGGTAGGAATACTATGCCTTAGTAGTAATACTATAACATAACAGATATACTATGATTTTGCAGAAATTCTATGTTTTTGCACAAATACTACAACAACTACTACTACAAATACTACAAGAAATATTTGGGCAGTAATACTATGATTTGCTATAAATACTATTATTTGGCACATATACTATAATCAGCAGATATACTGTAACATAACAGAAATTCTACGACTTAGTAGTAACACTATAATATAACAGAAATTTTAACTGGGCACAAATAACATGATTTGGCACAAATACCATGATTTGGCAAAAAGATACCATGATTTGGCACAAATACGATCATATTGCAGAAATACTATGATTGGGTACAAATACTATGATTTGGCAGAAATACTATGATTTAGCAGAAATACTATGTTTTAACATAAATAATATCTTTTGACACAAATTTCTGCTAAAAGGTACTATTTCTGCTTTTTAGCAGAAATACTGTAATTTTGCACAAATACTATGATTTGGGATAAATACTATGATTTGGCAGATATACTATATTCAGCAAATATTCTATAACGTAACACACATTCCTCCACTTAGTAGTAATACTATAACATAAAATAAATATTATGGTTTTGCCCCAAAACCATGATTTGGCACAAACACCATGATTTTTCAAAAATACTATGATTTAGCAGAAATACTATGATTGAGCAGAAGTACTAAGATGTAGTAGAAGTACTTTGATTTAGCACAAATACTATTATGGAGGAGTAATACTTTAACATGGGAGAAATATTGATACTCACACACGCATACACAGAGAGCAAAGTGTACAGGGGCTGTTGAGAGTCTGGGCTTGGTATATCTAGGTCAGCTAAATTAGCTGCACCTGCTGTAATCAGCACTTACACACACAGACACAGAGAGAGCTATGGGTTTTCTTCAGTGTATTTCTCACATTAAGGATTCCCCTCGAACAAATGGCCATAATTTCCTAACCGTAGGAGCTAGAACGGTCATTCTGACACCGTTTTGTTCAGAAGAGATGGGGGAATCTGCAGGTCTTCATAATTCAGAGATAAAATATAAATTATTGAAGATATATGACTTGTAACACACTGTAACTGAGTAGAGGCAAAGCAAAACTGCCTTGACTTGCGCTCAAACAACGTTTTGTAACTCTAAATCTATATGGAGCATCAAAATCATTCTTTCACCGTAAGAAACAGCAGGCTTTGGTGAACAGTCATGGAAATTTTCAGGTCTCTGTTGAAATCCATCAAAAAGATATGACGAGAGAAAAAAGTGCCTCATTTCCAGAGTTTGAAATCTGAAGAGATCTGAGCAAGGCACGAATTTCCTACCCTCAAACAAGTGTAACTCATCTCAAAACGGTAATAGGTGGGAAAAAAATTCTTGAATTGTGAGCATCAGGGATGTCTGAAGATATATGGGCACAAGCCTCATGTCTCAACTTTGTTTCGTTAAGGAGATATGACGATTTGAAAATGCCTCTCATTAGAGAATTCCAGCGCTGATTTTGAAGAAACTCTCCATTGAGTTTCTATGGAGAGTTTTGAACTTTATGTTACTCTGAGGAGATTTGCAAAAAATCTATAAGTCCCACAACAATGATGGTGACATTTTCTGAAAGCCAGCAAAAATACCTACGTTTTGATGTATAATTTGTGGGGGTTGAGTGGAAATTGAGCGAGTAGCAAGAAGTCGTTCAGACATGAAGAGAAAATTCAGAAAGGACGAGTGCACACTCTGAGTTAATTGCATAGCAACCATAACAACGCATGTATTTTCTGAAAAATCCCAATTTTGCAACTGAAAACTTAAAGAGGTATAAAATTAAAACGGTAGAAGATCTGAAAAAGCTGAATCACACAGCAATAGCCCAATAGTCTGAGAACATTTTAAAGTTTGAATGGAGTTTCTAGGTGAAAGTATGACAAAGTAGTTAAGTTTCAAAAACAAGCAAGTTTTAGCAGAATTTCTGAAGATTTCCATTCATTTCAATGGGACAAATTAAAGGAAAAAAGTGTAATATTTTAAAAAGTATAACAGTAATAAACACCAAAAGTCATAGCAGACATTAGCAGAAAGAGCAGAACAGTATAGAGTTTGAACGGAGAAAATCGGCTGAAAACTGAGGCAGTAGTTAAACGGCAAAAAACGTACGGAAGCAACTTGAAGAATAACTAGAAAAATTTGCATTTCCTGCGAAAATGCTGTGTGGATGCCTTAACGCTGAAGCTGTCTGCTGAAAAGCTGAAAAGATGAAAAGTTGCAAAAAGTTATATGGTGGTGAAAAAAAAATGTCACCCTGAGCAGGATTCGAACCTGGCCCTCCTGGGCAGAAGGCAGCTACTCATCTCACTGTGCCAAATTCACTCTCACAAGGTAAGAGATGGAGAGACTGACAATTATGGTGAAATGAGCAGAAGCTGCTGAGAATTGTGCTGATAAGAGGTGAAAAGGCTGAAAAGAGGTGAATCAGCAGAATTTCTGCAGAAAAGAGGCAAAGAAGCAGAAACTTGCGCTGAAAAGAGATGAATCAGCAGAGTTTCTGCTGAAAAGAGGTTTTTTTTCTGAAAACAGCCAAAAAAGCTGGAATTTGTGCTGAAAAGGGTGAAAAAATTGAAAATTTTGCTGAAAAGGGGTGAAGAAGCTAAAGTATACCAAATCAAAGTATTTGTGCCAAAACATAGTGTTTCTGCCATATTATGGTACTACTACATTACAACATGAATACAGATTGAAGATGAAAGAAACTGGCAACAAATTCCTCCACTACAAACCAGTCTGATACCACTTCTTTGCAGTGTTCATGTTTACTATTGCACTACCCAAAAGGCGCCACAAGAGGGCACTCCAACACAAGAGATGAGGTGAATGAGCAGAATTTCTGCTGAAAAGAGGCAGAAGGTTCTGTATGTAGAAAAAGAAATACTGTTGAACCATGTGTGAAATAAATAAAGAAATGAAATGAAAGAACAACCTGGTTCTGCTCAAATTCACCAATCAGAGGTACTGCCTCAGTCTGCTTCATCAGGCTGTATACTTGTTTCTGCCATGGAGCGTTAACAAGAATGTGAGGTCCATATTAGAAAAGCTGCTAAAATCATAAAAGTTTGCAGAATTGTAATAAATTAGCAATATAAATTACAGGTCTGTGATAGTGTATAAATTTGTAGTGAAAAAAAAAAAACGTGGACAAAGGTGGGATTGAACCCACGACCTTAGAGCTGCAGAGCCGTGTCATTACTGATTGCGCCACCTGGAAAGGGGATGGCGATCTGAAAGACAGATACTTGGGCAGTCAGAAAATAGATCGCGGTGAGAGGCGAAAAACGCCGTTTTTTGGAGTTACAAAACGTCGTGTAACTCAAAAACTAGGAGGGCTAGCAGCATAATTCTTGTACTGGGTGAATCAGCGGACTTTGGTGTATTTTGAGTGCGGTTTTCATAGCTCGTTCTACCTCCGTCGCGGAGATATGACGAGAGAAGAAACGGCTTCATTTCCAGAGTTTGAAGACTGAGAGAAGGACAGATTTCCACCCCTCAAACAAACGTAATTCATTGCTCAACGGTAAGATAATTGTAAAAACTGCTTCCACTGTGAGTGTCAGCAGTGTCTGAAGATATATTGGCACAAGCCTCATGTCCTAACTGTGGTTTGTTAAAGAGATATGGCGATTTTAAAATGCCTCCCGATACAGAATTTCAGCTCTGAATTTCAAAACCTCCCCATAGACTTTGAATGGGGAGTATTGAGACCTTGTGTCACTCCGAGGCAAATTGCGAAAAAACGGTAAATCTCACAATAAAGATAGTGACATTGCCTGAAAGCCAGCAAAAATACCTACGTTTTGATGTATAATTTGTGGGGGTTGAGTGGAAATTGAGTGAGTAGCAAGAAGTTGTTTAGACATGAAGAGAAAATTCAGAACGGACCAGCACTCACTCTGACTTAATTGCATAGCAACCATAGCAACGCATGTATTTTCTGAAAAATCACAATTTTGCAACTGAAAACTTAAAGAGAGATAAGATTAAAACGGTAGAAGATCTGAAAAAGCTGAATCAGACAGGAATAGCCCAATAATCTGAGAACATTTTAAAGTTTGAATGGAGTTTCTAGGTGAAAGCATGAGAACGTAGTTAAGTTTGAAAGACAAGCAAGTTTTAGCAGAATTGTGGAAGTTTCCCATTCATTTCAATGGGACAAATTAAAGGAAAAAAGTGTAATATTTTAAAAAGTATAAGAGTAATAAACACCAAAAGTCATAGCTGGAATTAGCAGAAAGGGCAGAACAGTTTAGAGTTTGAACCGAGAAAATCGGCTGAAAATTGGAGGAGTAGTTAAGTGCCGAAAAACGTACGGAAGCAACAGGAATAATAAAGAACTAGAAAAATTTGCATTTCCTGCGAAAATGCAGTGTGGATGCTGTAACGCTGAAGCTGTCTGCTAAAAATAGCTGAAAAAGCTGAAAAGTAGCAAAAAATTGTAATATATTTGGAGAAGCATAAGAACTTAGCAAAAATGTAAAAACTTAGCAGAACTGCAATAATGTAAAGAAAACATAATACTCGGCAGAAATAAAATAACCTAGCAGAACTTAGCAGAAATATTGTAACTTAGCAGAAACATGATAACTTCTCAGAAATACAGAAATTTAGCAAATATGGTACAAGATTACAGAGATACTTTATTTAAACAAAAATACCTAAACACTGCAGAAATACTGTGATTTAGGACAAATACTACAACATAGCAGAAA